>NC_082712.1:113794255-113939255 GCF_030144855.1 Hypanus sabinus | reverse complement strand
GTTGGTGAGAAGGGCCCTTTCCTGTCAGAGGCTTCATGTAGAGGTGTTGAATCCGTCCCATTGTACACTGCCATCAAAGTGAGCATAGTGAAAGTTCATCCAAAGGAGTTGAGGCATGATTCTGTGCTCTACGGGCTGCTCCCGTTATTCCTGACTCAGGCAGACATTGGCCTCTAGTGAAGTGGCCTGCTATGCAATTGGTCATCTTCGGAGTAGTCCACAATAACACTCCCAACTGGTCTGAAAGAAAGAGAGCAGTCAAGCAAGTTCGAGTGAGGTCTCATTGGGATTTGCACTGGTCCACTTTTGGAGAACAGTCTTTTCCACCTGATCAAAAAGCGTTGCGCTCTTCACAGTGTGTGAGAGCAAGCTAAGTGCAAACTGCCAACTATACACGTAGACTTCAGCACTGAAGCAGTGATTACACTTGAGAAATGGTCATGAAGGGAGCTGGACCATTGTGAAAGCCACTGTATAAATTGAAGTTTGGTCATTACTCTCCTCAGCTACTGGATTGTAAACTCCAGGGATCACACTTCTGAGGGAGTGGCTGGGTAGGTAAGAGGGCTGAGGGGTAGAGTTGAGGGAACACAAACCCACAAAGAGGCTGTTGTAAGAGAGGTGTGACAGTGCTGAGGGAGCTGTTGCTCTAATTGGGATAAATGGTATATTTTATTAAGTAGCTCCTGCCAACTCCAGCTTGTGCTGGATAAACAATCTTATGCCACGTACAGGTTGTCAACTGAACAAAAGTAATCATAATTCAATTTACTAGCTGTGTACTTAATAAAACCTGCCACATACCAGTTACCGAGCCAGTTGGCATGGCTCTTGAAATATTAATGAAACATCTTCAATTCTCACTTATCTCTCTGTCTGTAGCTTGCAAGGCTGTTTGTTTGTTGTATGTACCATTATTTCATGTATCAGCAATGCTGCATTACACTTTTAATCCTGTTTAATGTATGTGCCTCCCAATAAGCAAAGCAAAGTTTTAGAAAAGTTTTTATTTTAATTGAAGTACCGTCTCTTTAAACAAACCTTCATAAGCTTTACAAACTTCACAGCACGGATGCTGGCACAGTCATAAGGCAATGCCATGCTCCCCCGTTTTTCCAAAATTTAGTTGGAAAATTTAATTATGCTTTCAGAAGAAAATTAAAGCAGCTTTTAAACTTCTAAAAGTGGTTTAGAGAAAGGCTTGCCTATGTGATAAATTGATAATAAATGGTTCTTACCCAATTCAGAAGAGAGTGATTGGCCATGACTGTTCATAGCATGACCAGTTGTGACTGTAGCCTGCGTTACCAGGGACAGTTAAATGAGCAGGCTACACCTGAAGAACTCGAGGTGCTTTTGTGTGACTTACCCCAGCACAATGTATTCCAGGGCCACTCAATATCGAGTCTACACTGGATTTCATTGCTAGGTTCCAACACCACATACTCATTTTGCAGCAATGAGTAGTGTTTAGTAGAAGGAAGCCTGGATGGCAGTCGTTTGGCAGGTTACTACCATTGGTCATTGGCTGGTTAACTGGTTGATGAGTGGGAACCTTCCTTGACTGAAGGGAGAAACTCTTTGTGCTACATGACAGGAGCAAGAGGAGGCCTGCGTCAATCTGAGAGTGAAGCAGAGAAATGGAGGAGAGTTATACCCACTGTAATCTAATGATAACCATGTGAGCAAACTTAAATGAAAATATTTCCATCATTACTCAATGGAGCAGAGGTGCGTTGGAGGGAAGATTTACCAGACTTACAGTATGTCTGCTAGAACATGCCCACAGCTTACAAGCCTGGGGAATTGCATTTCTTACAAGTTTTTCTCACACAACAGTAAGTTCACTGCCCACATGAGAAAACTGATTGTTGTAGACATCATTCTAGCTCAGAATGCCTCAGTAAGATGCCCAGTCGGGGAATCTACCATGGCTGGGTACGGTCCTTTCCTGAAGGAATTTTACATGCATTCCAACGTACAGTACATTGGAAAGGTCAGACACTTACAATCTTAACCAAATACGTCAGAAAACTTGAAAATCATGCATTCTTTATGCAGGGGTTGGTGGGAGCAGTTTGTAATATTAAATTTCCAAACAGCCCAGCTAATTGTCAATGGGTTTCATTGAAACTTATTAAATGAATGTGATAGGGAAGGCATTGGGAGTTTACAGCAATTCTAAACACATTGGGCAGGGAAAGGTTACATGGTCTTTCTATGTCTTCATATACAGAACAGTGAAGAGCAAATCTAATCCAAACTCAAAAAAACTGGATCAGTTTTATCATTGCATGCTTATGGTGAATGTAGCTGGCTTACAAGGCACTAGGGTGGTCCCACTCCTCTTTTGCAGTATAATCTGGACCACAGCCAGTAATCAGTGGACATGAATGCGATGAATTGTCACTGAGCATATATGTTTGCGACTTATCCCAGTGTAAAACTAAATTGCCTGGCACTTGTCCAATTTCTTCTCTTCCATGATTTCTTCTCATGATTCCTGCTCCATCACAAGGCATTAACAAAGAAAGAGATCAAACTGATCCCTATGAACAACTACTGCTCAGTCTTTTCCCCATTGATCACCTGGTAGAAGGCTAAGTACAATGGCTGTAGTTGTACTGGAAAGAGTAGATGGTCTTTTGAGATAAGATTGGGCAGGCTAGACTTATATCCACCGGAGTTCAGAAGACAGACAGACAGACAGACATAATTTATTGATCCCGAGGGAAATTGGGTTTTGTTACAGTCACACCAACCAAGAATAGTGTAGAAATATAGCAATATAAAACCATAAATAATTAAATAATAATAAGTAAAGAATGCCAAGTGGAAGACAGGGAAATGGACAGTAACATATATGATTCTAAGGGGTCTTAACTGGATGGATGTGACCAGTATGTTTCACCTTATCGTAGAATCAAGAGCTGTAATTATTGTTTAAAACTCATTTAAGATTGAATTGAATTTTTTTTTCTCTAGGAGATTCACGATTCTTTGATACTTCATCATTGGAATCCTTGGATATTTTTAAGAAAGATGCAGGCAGATAAGCAAGATCAGCAAGAGGTGAAAGGTTACCAAGGTAAGCAGGAACCTAGAGTTAAGTTACGTTCAGGTCAAAGATCAAAGTTCAAAGTCCATTTATTATCAAAGTACGTATACATTATACAACCTTGAGATTCCTCTCCTTACAGGCAGCCACAAAACAAAGAAACCCAAAATAACCCATTTTTAAAAAGACCGTCAAACACCCAGTGTGCAGAGAGAGAAAAATCTAACTTTGCAAACAATAAACACAAGCAAATAGCATTCTGAACTGAAATCCAAAACGAGAGTCCATCCACAGACCGTCAGTTCAGGCATATTTTCAATCTTGTCCATCATCTGAACATCAGGTTCAGTTGCTTCAATACGCTCTGGGGACTGGACCCCACCACCTTGATTCAGTCTGTACTCGACCTTTCCAATTCAGGCTGGCGCTTAAAACAATAGAACCTCGGGTCTGTTGCCTTGCCTCACCTTGGTTCTGCTGCATTGAATATGTGCTGTTGTTAGCTGCAAACGTGCGATTAACGAAGCATTTAGTTGTTTTCTTTGTTATAGTGGCCACCTGCCAGAAGTCTCTGAGATTTGCCACATCTCAAACCTCAGCTATGATGTTGTTGAATGATGGAGCAGGTTTGTGGGGCTTTCTGCAGTTCCTGTTTGTCTGCATGAGAAACCCCGATGTATTTTCTATAGACATGGACAAGTAAGAGAGTGTTGCTGCATTTAAACAGCTCTCTATGTCACTTTTGTCTCATTACCACTGCTCTGAGATGACCATAATTAACACAGATTACAGTGATACCTCATTAGTTTAAAAATATATGAAATATGGTCTTAGCTTCTCCCATTGTAGAAAATTTATACATTTACAAGGATTATGCAGAATAAAATAATCTTTAACCATTTCCATTTGTCATGAAACGTTGAGATCAGATCTTTCTATGTTGTTTATATAAAGTTTAGCCCTTGGGTTACCACGGTAACGATTTACCATTCCTGAAGCACGTTTTACCTGAGCTTAAAATGGAGGAATTTGCTTATACTGTGTCAGCTATGGAGGTAATTAACCCACAGCAAGAATGCTGCCCCATCTCCCCAAAGTGTGCTTTACAGATGGAATGAGCTTAGCTGCATGTAGAATCAGTTCTTGTGTTGTGTCTCCTGGTTCCCCTCATCACAGATCAACTGACCAGGCCTCAAGCTCTGGAATCCCTCCATTTTGCTTTACTCTTTCTGCTCCTTTGAGGCACTTCTTTAAAGATTAAGCCAGCAGTTTACTCACAGGCCAGGATCTCTCCTTTGCAGCTGGGATTCGTAAATCTGGCTGCAGCCCAGAATAAACCCTTGCTTGCTTTATCATAATGAAGGCACTGCATAAATTCATTTTTTAGCGGTGACTGAAATGACAAACATTCTCCACAGTCAAATTATTGTTTTATTTTTGGAGAATGTTTAATCTGCTCCTAATTCCTAGCTGGTGAGCATGTGTGTATCCTGGCTAACATTTGTCCAGATACAGTCCTAGTAATGTCCTGCAGTCACTGGGTGCCAGAGTTTCCATTGGTTGAAATCTGAAAACTCGTTCTCCCTTCCCACCCCACACTTCCACTGCTCTCCTATCTATACAGCAAGGTCTGGAGAGGCAGGTTGTAGACAAATGGAAAGGATTAAAGACCAGCTTCATCATTTTTCTATACACATAAATAACAGTAACTATTTCTGGTGTCACTTTTCATAAGCTGGAAGTCACTCCAACAGTAGCCTCCAAGAATTCCAACTATCGGTCGCAGTCCCTCCAACCACGAGCGTTCTTTCCAAACTTATAGACCAGTCTGCGGCCATCCACCCTCTCCAAGATCTCACGTTTGTAATAATATCTGTCAATATAAAGAAATCCCATCAGTGGTTGCATGCGGCTCTATATCTGACTCAGTTTAAGGAGAGAATGGACATAGTATCTTGTGGCAGCTGTGGCAAGGCTAGGGTTAACATAATGCCCAGGCGAGGATAGACTGCAGACAGCTCAAGCAAGAAAGGTTGTTAAAAAGCAAAGATTCCCTTTCACCTGTGGGAGATGAGATAAGAATATAAGGAAAGGGTTTGAAACACACACACCAACTAAGGGACAATTACTTGACAAAGTATCATCAGATTTTAGCTTTTGTTCCTGTTGACTTTTAACACCTCTATTGTGATTAGCGATTGATCCTACAAATAAGGAACTCAAACATATGCGGTTTACCAAATCATCAATCCATAACTTCTAGTCAACTGTACATAAAAGTAACATTTTTTTGTTCTGACTTTTAAACACTGTGGTGACTGGGGCCATGCTGTTCTCCTTGTGCATATGTAAATTAACATATGATTGACGAATGAGTGTGGGTTTTCAGAGTGCAGTTAATCAGCAATGACAATCTCAAGTCGATAAAGATGGGATGCACACTCCCCACTTCCTTCACCTAAGACATGGTTGCAGCTTTACTGCTATTTAACACCCTTACAACATAAGCCAAGTATATTCACTGTGAGTAAGTAGTGAAGAACACAAATGCAATGTTAGCATTCATTTCTAGAGGACTAGAATATAAAAGCAAGGATGTCATGGGACGTGTCTACAGGAGGTTCACGAGAATGATCACTGGAATGAAAGGGTTAACATATGAGAAGCGTTTGATGATTCTGGGTCTGTTCTTCCTGGAGTTTAGAAGAATTGGGGAAAGTGAGGGGGGGGGGAATTTCATTGAAACCTACGAAATATTGAAAAGCCCAGATAGTGTGGATGAGGAGAGGATGTTTGCAATTGTGGGAAAGTTTAGGACCGGAGGGCACAGCCTCAAAATAGAGGGAAATCCTTTAGAACAGAGATAAGGAGGAATTTCTTTAGCCAGAGGTTGGCAGATCTATGAAATTCATTGCCACAGGCAACAGTGGAGGCCAAGTCATTGGGTATATTTAAAGCATATTATTGATAGGTTCTTGATCTGTACCTATTAGTACCAGAAGACAGGTGAATAGGATTGAGTGTGATAACAAATCAGCCATGATCACATGGCTGCCTGAACTTGCTGGGCCAAATGGCTCCTGTGTTTTACGGTACAATCAATGTTCCCTCTAAGCTGTCCACTTATGTGTGCACTCGTAAGTGTTACTCGCGCACAAAGGAATTTAAACTGTGCACAAAATGTCGCCACCCTCTACCCCGTCGGCATGTTCAGTATATTCCACAATTGTACACAATCACATTTCCTTTTCTGGTTTCTGATGCATCCGGCATTGACAATGTGGAGTTTGTGATGATTTGTCTACAGATGTTAGAACTGGCTTATTTATTCTGCTTTTATTGATCCACTATGTCGAATTCCAAAGAAGCAAAGAGCAAGAAGCACAAGAGAACCGTGAGTTTCTTGAAAGCGGAAAGGCTGCATGAAACAGTGGAAACTGCTACACTGAAAGCTCGTGAGAGGAGGAACATGCAGCTATGCAAAATATTTAGTTAGCATAAATATTTTCATTATCTTGTTCAACTTTATGTCTCTTATGTAATAAAGCCACAAAATTTGTGCTGTATGCAATGATTTCCAAATAAAATATCTATCTGGATGTTTTGTCAACTAGCTTTGTAATTTTATAAGCTTTGATTGACCATTTCAAACATCTTTAATAACAGGTGAAAAGATTGATATTATTACACACTGCCATGTAGTAAATGAGAACTAATACTCATTGATGGGTATTATTTTATTTCTTTTAAACAGTGAACAATAAACGGGACTTGGTAGTTTATTATTCTTAGAATAGCTTCAGGTTTACTTCCACTTAAAAATTCAGGGCGCTCATATTGTCACTGGGAAAAAATTTGCACAGCACAAAATGTTTGTGCACACTACAAATTAGAGGGAACACAGGGAAATCTGTTATCATACAGTGCAAAAACTAGCCCTTCTGTCTACTGAGTTTCCACTGACCATCAGCCACCCGGCCACTATTCACACTTTATTCCAACCACAATTCCCCCAACACCTTCACACTTGGGATAAATTAGCCTTCACCCCTTTAAAATGTGGGAGGAAACCCAGATGATCATGCAAACTCCACGCAGACAGTGCCAGTGTTCGGGATTGAACTCAGGTCGCTGGAGCTGTGAAAGGACAACACCACAGTGCTGCCCCACTCAACTTTCACATTTAATTGAATAGATTTGGTCTTGAGTACACAGCTGATTAGCTGGCCTGTCCCAATACTGCAGTCCTGTGCCACACAATACTCTGAAATGTTGGAGGAAATTCTTTTCCAGATTGGTGATCAGAGTTAAGTATTACGTGGAGAATGATTCATCCCTGCCCTTTCTTTGTCTCCTACACCTCGTATGTGTTCACTCATTAGTCAGTCACACCCCAGGGTAGCGCATAAACTCCTTTGAATGCTGTCAAGTGTCGGCTCGTGTTATTTAATAAACCCACACATTTCCAGCTTCCAAATGTTAGGCAGAATGTGTAATCTAAACAAATATCTGTGAAATTATGGACAAAATCAGTCATTTAATATTTGTGTAATATGCTTGCTGAGCATGTTGTTAAATACTTCACTGGATTAGCATAACCTCCAAGTTGAAAACAAACTAAACATTGGAACACACTATCACTTACAATCAGCAAAACAATCTAAATCCGGTTTAAGAACTCTCTGGTAAGTTTACTTGCTATCCCCCGACTTCCTCCATTTAGATGGTGATGGATCTGTTGCCTGGAAATGTGACATCTTAACTTGGACTATTACCTTATGGGTGCTGGGAGAGAATCTAGAATCTTAATAGTCAAAGTGTCTTCACCACATATATTACTGAGGCTCGAGAAGATTCAATAGCTTCTTTGGGATAGAGTCTGATTTGTTTCCACTATGCTTTTGTGGGTACCAGGTTGGCTGATGACACCAAAATGTTTCTTGCATATTCTGCTTTAGAATAGGGGAAGCGGGCAGGGTGGGACATCCCTGAGATGGTGCATTCCTTCCACTACTTAGGAGAAGGTGCTTTGAATTCCTGACGCATCAACTCAATGTTCTCAATACATTTCCAATTGCTTCTTCACCATTTGACTGGTCCTGGGCTAAAGATTCCCAGGAATCAGCAGGAATGTCGCATTTCTTCAAGGAGACTTTGAGCACTCCCTCTTCCCACGCCAGTGCCCAGAACAGAGGCTGGGCATGTGAAAGACATATTCTGCCCGACAGAGCTGACGGAGTGTAGCAAGGGCCCCCGTGCTGTGGATGTGGCAAAGGAGAGCACGCTGACACTGATTTGCTGATTCTGTGGAGGATTTTCCTGAGACTACGTTAGTGGCATTCTTCCAGATACCCGAGGTGCCTGCTGGAGGCTGTGCAGGTCTCAGGAGCAATAGGAGGGAACGGAACATGTTACCTGATGGACAATGAGGTCTTGTTCTTCATCCCTCAATGTCCAAAGGCTGATTAATGAGAGGGCTGAGAGCTTCAAGTTCCTGGTCTAACCATGCTACTGCCATGGCCAATGCCTCTACTTCCCAGGAGGCTAAAGAAATTCAGAGCATCCCCTTCAACTCATATCAATTTCTATCGACGCCTCGCAGGAAGTATTCTGTCCGGATATATCCAATGTCCGGATATATCTGTCCGGATATATATCATGGGCAGAGCAGTTGCTATGGCAACTGCTCTGCCCATGACCACAGAGCTATGGGTACAGCCCAGCCTCCCCTGTATGGACAAGTAACTGCACAAGTAACTGGCTGGGGAGTTGGTGCAGGGGCAGGGTTTCAGATTTCTGGATCATTGGGATCTCTTCTGGGGAAGGAATAACCTGCACAACAAGAACTAATCACAGCTGAACCGAAGGAGGACCAATATGCTTTTGGGCAGGTTTTCTAGAGCTGTTGGGGTGGCGGGGGATGGGAACTGGAACAACAGGGCTGGGGATAGGGTAGTTGGTATACAAGTAGATGCAGTGTGTAGTGAGACTGTGAGGAAGGTCAGGCAGGTCAGCGGGCAAAATTACAGTCAGTGGGATGTATTGAAGTGTAATATGGAGGGGGGGAATTGAAAATAGTGGTGAATACAGAACTGAAGGTGTTATATTTGAATTCACACATATACGGAATAAGGCAGATGATCTTGTAGCACAATTAGCGATTGGCAGGTATGACATTGTGGTCATCACTGACTGTGGCTGACAGAAACCTAACATCCAAGGATACGCACACAAAATGCTGGTGGAACACAGCAGGCCAGACAGCATCTATAGGGAGAAGCACTGTTGACGTTTCGGGCCAAGACCCTTCGTCAGGACTAACTGAAAGGAAAGATAGTAAGAGATTTGAAAGTAGGAGGGGGAGGGGGAAATGCGAAATGATAGGAGAAGACCAGAGGGGTGAGGTGAAACTGAGAACTGGAAAGGAGGACACATTTTTAAATTCCATGTCCCATTCCCATTCTGATATGTCTATCCATGGCCTCCTCTACTATCAAGATGAATCCACACTCAGGTTGGAGGAACAACACCTCATATACCGGCTGGGTAGCCTCCAACCTGGTGGCATGAACATTGACTTCTCTAACTTCCGTTAATGCCCCCCCTCCTCTTCTTACCCCATCCCTGATACATTTCGTTTTTTTTCCCCTCTCCTTTTTTTTCTCTCTGCCCATCACTCTGCCTGTTCTCCATCTCCCTCTGGTGCTCCCCTCCCCCTTTCTTTCTCCCTAGGCCTCCCGTCCCATGATCCTTTCCCTTCTCCAGCTCGGTATCACTTTTGCCAATCACCTTTCCGGCTCTCAGCTTCACCCCACCCCCTCATTTCGCATTTCCCCCTCCCCCTCCTACTTTCAAATCTCTTACTATCTTTCCTTTCAGCTAGTCCTGATGAAGGGTCTCGGTCCAAAATGTTGACAGTGCTTCTCCCTACAGAAGCTGCCTGGCCTGCTGCGTTCCACCAGCATTTTGTGTGTGTTGCTTCAATTTCCAGTATCTGCAGATTTCCTCGTGTTTGCTAACCAAGGATACACATTGTGACAAAAGGACAGGCAGATAGGCAGAGGGGGTAGGGTGGCTCTGTTGGTAAAAAAAAATGGAGTCAATTCCTTAGAAAGAGGTAGCATAGGATTGGAAGTTGTCAAATCTCTTTGTGGGTGAAGTTAAAAAACTGCATGTGTAAGAAGACCCAGGTGGGAGCAGAAGGCACAGGTTCAGACCGATGAGGAGGGATTTCTATACCTAGAGGGTAGTTCATAGTGAATTATTTGCCATACATCTCTGTGGAGGCCAAAACCTGGAGTATATTTAAAATGGAGATTAATAGGTTCTTGATTTGTCATGATATCAAAGGTTTTAAGGAGAAAACAGGAGAATGGGATTGAGAGTGACAATAAATCAGCCATGATAGAAGGACAGAGCAGACTTAATGGGCAAAATGTCTTAATTCTACTCCTAGGTCTTATGGTGTTAAGGTCTTGTCTTCTCACTGCCTCAGTAAAGCAGACAACATAATCAAGGACTCACAACAGAAGTTCTTCTCCACTCCCTCTCCCATTGGGCAGAAGATACAACCAGGCTCAAGCACAGAATCCATTCTATTGTTATCAGACTCTTGCATGGACCTCTGGCTCTGAGCTCACTGGAGTTCAGTGTGATAGGATGGGCTCACCATCTACCTTGTTATGATCTTGTACTTCATTATTTGCCTGCACTGCACACTTTCTTTAGCTGTTACACTTTATTCTTCATTGGTAGTCTTACCTCTGCCTAGCCCAATAACTTGATCTGCACAAACAATACGGACAACAAGCTTCTCACTGCATCTTGGTACCTGTGACAGTAATAAACCAATTCCAATATGAATCCTCAACCCTAATGCCACCCAGGACCTTTTCAAGGACATAAACTGACGAGCAACGTCAATGGTGCCACCAGTGATCCTTTACTCAAGAATGGATTTGCAGCTACTGATCCATGCCGTACACGTCACTTGTGTCCAGTGTCAATAGAAGCACAGTAGCCAGTACTCTGGAATTTTTGGATTATTTTGGATCCTGAAAGACAGATCCATTAATAAATTACCTTAATCTTATAAAGAGCAGGAAATTAATCTTCTTATAGATTTCTGTTAAAATTGGGTCCATAATCAGTCAGCAAACAATCAAGAGAATATTGGCATTTGGAGTTTTATTTTATGAGAACAGTGCCTAGGTGTTCCCACAACCTCTGGACTCAAGTTCAAGGACTCTTCATCTCAGGTTCTCAATATTTTTGTTTATTTATTTATTATTATTATTTCTTTAATTTTATTGAGTATGTCTACAAGAAAACAAATCTCAGGGTTGTATATGGTGATATATATAAACTTTGATAATAAATGCACCTTGAACTTTGGAGAGATACAATTTGTTTGTTGTTGTAATGTTTACCATGTACTGAATCAACATGGGATAGTGTTACAACAGGTTGTTGTAATCTCCTACAAAACACAAAAACTGAACTGGTACTGCTGGGTGAGCAAAACGTTGGATCTCATGAATCTCAGCCCTCACGGGGACGTGGTGACCAATGGTTTCATTCATTGTTTGCCTGCATCAGGTCTTGCTAAGTTGATGATGGAGCGGTAGTAGTCATGAACTTCATCCCTCTGAGTGGAATGTGGAGATGGTTTGTAGACTCAGTGAGCTGAGCCTTGAGTTGGACTGGGTTACAGCCCTCAATCGGAGGCCTGGGGAGGAGATCGGCTCCATCTGTGAATTTAATGGGGATGAACAGATTGTCCCAGGAGCTTTCACCTTATGAATGGGGTAAACAGTGTCCCAGGAACTCCTAAATCATGAATGGAGGCAAACAGTTTCCCAGGAACTCCTACCTCATGATTGGGGGTAAACAGACTGTCCCAGGAACTCCTACCTCATGAGTGGGGTAAACAGTGCCCCAGGAACTCCTACCTCATGAATGGGGTAAACAGACTGTCCCAGGAACTCCTACCTCATGAATGGGGTAAACAGTGCCCCAGGAACTCCTACCTCATGAGTGGGGTAAACAGTGTCCCAGGAACTCCTACCTCATGAATGGGGTAAACAGACTGTCCCAGGAACTCCTACCTCATGAGTGGGGTAAACAGTGCCCCAGGAACTCCTACCTCATGAGTGGGGTAAACAGTGTCCCAGGAACTCCTACCTCATGAGTGGGGTAAACAGACTGTCCCAGGAACTCCTACCTCATGAGTGGGGTAAACAGTGCCCCAGGAACTTCTACCTCATGAGTGGGGTAAACAGTGCCCCAGGAACTCCTACCTCATGAGTGGGGTAAACAGTGCCCCAGGAACTCCTACCTCATGAGTGGGGTAAACAGTGCCCCAGGAACTCCTACCTCATGAGTGGGGTAAACAGACTGTCCCAGGAACTCCTACCTCATGAGTGGGGTAAACAGTGCCCCAGGAACTCCTACCTCATGAGTGGGGTAAACAGTGCCCCAGGAACTCCTACCTCATGAGTGGGGTAAACAGTGCCCCAGGAACTCCTACCTCATGAGTGGGGTAAACAGTGCCCCAGGAACTCCTACCTCATGAGTGGGGTAAACAGTGCCCCAGGAACTCCTACCTCATGAGTGGGGTAAACAGTGCCCCAGGAACTCCTACCTCATGAGTGGGGTAAACAGTGTCCCAGGAACTCCTACCTCATGAGTGGGGTAAACAGTGCCCCAGGAACTCCTACCTCATGAATGGGGTAAACAGTTTCCCAGGAACTCCTACCTCGTGATATGGGGTAAACAGTGTCCCAGGAACTCCTACCTTGTGATATGGGGTAAACAGACTGTCCCTGGAGCTTCTACCTCATGAATGGGGTAAACAGTGCCCCAGGAACTCCTACCTCATGGCACGGCTCAGCTTCTCATACGTCATGCTGCTGTTGTTTTTCTTCTTCCCCCAGAGCTGAGCCACAGCCTCGGACTTGAGGAAACGGAAAACCCCCTCAGATCGGTCTTCCCACTTGATCAGTCCAGGATTCTTCTCTGAGTCCAGGAGGATGTCACGAATAAACTCCCACAGATGTGTTCCCCTAGGGCCTGAGCAACGAAAGGTGAAAGAGGGTTTCAGCAGGACTTCTCACGACATTAATGCTCTGAAACTCATGGAGAACATTGTAAATGGTGATTTTTGGGAACTGACAAATGCAACAAGCACAAGGAAACAACTGGCCAAATTCTGGTCTAGTCATTCTTAAGTGCTTGGAAAATGCAGCCATTCTGATGGGCAGCTTGTGTGGACAAGCGATACCTGCTTGATGCACTCAACCGGTCTGATTTGACTATTGATAGAGAGCAGGAGGGGAAGGCTGGGTGTGGGGTAACAGGGCAAGTCAGGATGTCAGTCAGTAGGTAGGCATATCTTCACAGGGTATCATTCTGACCCTTGGCATCTCCAAGATTATCCAAAGGTAATTGAAAAGTTAGCACTGGGTGGGTGAAGGTCAGGAATACATGCACAGAGGAAGTGTAGTGCAGGTAGAAAAGTCATGAGCAGGAACCATGGCGAGGTAGTCTGGGAGATCAAGAGTTCACCTGTTAGCGTATGAGAGGTCTGCTCAGATCACTTCTATGCTTAAAGCAGGATAGACGCTGACCTGGAGCAAGATGGTACTCATATTTTCAAGCTTCTTTTTTTATCTCCTGAGGTGGAAGGAGGAGGAAGAAAGAATGATTGGGGAGGGAGTGTTGATTATATTTAATAGAGCAGGAAGTGTAGACAGGGGAAAGGGGGGAAAGGGTGGTTTGTATTTTGAAACACTGGGCTGTGTTTATGCAATTTCTTGGGGTTTCGGGCAGAGCAGGTGCCATATCAGGTTGCGATATGTCCGAACAGGATACTCTTTAACTGAAAAAAATTGGTGAGGGTCAATGGAGACTTGTTAAATTTATTTAGCTTCCTTAGGAGGTAGAAATGTTGGTGTGCTTTCTTGACCATGACTGGATCAAGACACATTGTGGGTGATATTTCAATAGGAACTCAAAGCTGTCAACCATCTCCACCTCAGCACCACTGACACAGGCAAAGGTTGCTCAGCACCCTGCTTCATGATCAGCTCTTTGCTTTTGCTGACATTGGGGGAGATTGTTCTCCTGACAGTATGCCACTAGGTTCTCTATCTCCTTTCTCTGATCATGAGGGGTATGTTGTACACTAAGCAGACCCTCCTCGAGCTGGCTTCCAGTGCCCTATTCAACAACTGAGCCTTTCCCAAGAAGCTAACAACTAAGCTGTGTTGAGGAGTGAGATGAGAAATGGTTCTACTGAGGATGGACTGTGCTCTCTACTGAGAGGGCCTGCCAGGTTGGCACATCAGTCACAGGGAGAGCATGGATGTCCCTAATACAGTGTTTGTGGTGGATCAGTCTGTAAACAGAGCTTCAGAATGAGTCATCTGTGCAAAGTTTTGGTAAGAAAGGGAATCCAAGACTAGAGGACAAAGGGTTAAGTTGAGAGGGGAAGGTTTCAAGGTGACCCAAGAGTAAGTTTTCAACACGTAGGGTGTGGGTACATAGAACAAGCTAAGTTCAGAGAAATTTAACATCGAAGTACATATATGTCACTATATACAACCCTGAGATTCATTTTCTTGCAGCCATACTCAATAAATCCATCATTGATTAACAACCACAATAGAATCAATAAAAGACTGCAGCAATTTGGGCATTCAACCAGAGTAAGTGGTAATTAAAAGGTATTTGGACAGGTACAAGGATAGGAAACGTTTATCGGGATATAGGCCAAACACAGACAAATAGGACTAGCTCAGATAGGCAATTTGGTGGAGTTGGGCCAAAGGGTGTTTCGCTCCTGTTTTGCTCTCTGTATCTATGACTCTATGTGTCATTGATATCCATAACAACCACTGTACATCTCTATTTTAGCCATTTAACCTTATGAGGTTCTTCCATGCTCTGACAATTCAATAATTGTCTACATGCTACTTAAATGACATTATAAACCTTTACCACTTCCACAGGCAGAGTTTTCTAGATTCCAACCAGCTTCCATGTGTAATCTCCTCTATGCCCTCTCATATTTACCTTAAACCTAAATCCTCTTGTTCTTGATAACCACATCATGAAAAAAAGATTTTTCTATCTAATCTATCAACCTCATAACTTCATAACTCTCTATCAAGTCACCCACCCCTCTCCCTCCTCCACTCCAGAGGGAGCAGATTAGGCTTATCCGGTCCCTCCTTATAACTTCAATCCAGGCAACATCCTGGTGAATCTCCTCTTCTTCCTATAGTGCGGTGAACAGAACTACACACAGCTAGTTTGGTGGGAAAGGGATCATGTTCAGGAGATTGGCAGAACTCATCTCTAAGCCCTAGTTTTCATTAAAAAGAGAGTTTTTCTTTCAAGAAGTATGTAGTGTGCATAAGCATAGTGTCCTCAGAGAGAGCTTCCAAAGAACACATTTTCATTTTACATAAGGAATTGACACTGGTTGAACTTCTTTTGTAAAGTGAATGGTACAACACCTTAAATAGCCAACAAATGAATGGCAGAACATTGCTGGTTCATTGCTGGGATCTCAGACTGAATCAATCATCAAGGAGATGCTTCCCTTTACTCCCCAAGTGGCAACGAGGGACAACAAAGTAATTGCAAATCTCCATGCAGAAAATGATCAGTTTTAAGCTGTAATAATGGGTTAAATATATTTCTTTTATTAAGCCATTGTGAAGAACACTCTGTAACACTTAACCACACAGAGTAACATTGACAAGAAGGAAGTATGCTCACAGAGAAATAGAACATAGAACCTTAAGCCTTCAGTCTGCATCAAACATCAACCGCTAACCCTAGATGAATCTCCTCTTTAATCTTCTCATATTGTCATTACTGTTTCCCCAATTTCTACCACTCATCCACACATCAGGGGCAGTTTGCAGTGACTAATTAACCTGCCAGCCTGCATGTGGGAGCAAACCAAAGCATCATGGGGAATGGGTATGGTCACAGAACATGCAAACTCCACACAGACAACACTTGAGTTCGGGTCTCTGGCACTGTGAGGCAGTGGTTTTAGCGGCTGGGCCTCTCAGCTGCCCAGTAGTTAAGGGAAACATCAGCCAGTGGTTCACTGAACAGCTGGTGCAGTGATGCAGCGGTCAAAGGTCAAAGGTCTGGCATTGTCTGAATGGAGTTTGCGTGCTTCCTCATAATCCCCATAACCATATGGAGTTTTTCCAGGTGCTCTGGTTTCTTCCGACATCCTGAAGATGTGCGGGTTGGCAGATTAACTGGCCGCTGTGAATTGCATGGGGGCGTTAATGGGGATAAAAGAAGGAAAGTAGTATTAGTGTAGATGAAGGTTGTTGGATGGTGCACACACAATGGGCTGAAGGGCCTCTTTCTATGCCGGATGATTCAGCCTAACCAGCAGAACCATCTTTCTATTTATTTAACACAAGCTTCCAGCTAATATTGTGAAATATTGGCCAAATTCCTACTTGTAAATTTCAACCTCATATTACATTCTTGGTAAATTTCATGCCTGGCAAATCTACAATGCATGCTAAGCACTAAATAAGCTCCTCCAGATATGGTCTAAGCATCGCTTTGTACAACTGTAGCACGAATTTAGTGCACATCTATCCTCATCCCTTCCATAAGTCCCTTCTGCTGCAACTGGGTGAACAGCCTTCTCCCATTCCAGGACATCAACCTTGCAAAGGAGTTTCCCTTGCTGGAGGAGAATGTCAGAGGGACATTACAAATGGATGAATGGAAAACAGATATGGAGTAACACAACAGTAGTTCAGTCGCAATGCATAGCTCAGAATTTAAAATGATCAAGATAGATAGAGAATGAGATACCTCAGTCATGGGATTAAGTAATGAATAAATAGAATAGGGAAGTATTTTGAGTGTTTTGAATTCAAATCAAGAGAAATGGTAAAACTAGGAACTAAAAGGTGAAAACGGATGTTAACACAAAATGACTAAGCTATCTTCTTTAACCCATTTGATGGGGTAGTGGAGCCTTCTCTGTGAAACATTGACCTAATTTCATTTCCAAGGCTGCTTACCAAAATTAAAATCAGGAAGTTCAGCATCTTGGATGAGGTGAGGGACTGGTCTTTGTGAATGTTTAAAGATCTCCTGGGCCACTAACACATTGTGGGTCAGTCAGAGAAACTTGTGTACAAGCCAGGTGAGCTGGTTTGTACATTACAACAAACTAGGCTTTGAAAGCACGCCATTGACTCAGAAGTGCTTTGAGACAACTTTAAGCTATGAAAGGTATCATAGAGTCAGAGAGTCATAGAAAACTACAGTACAGAAAAAGGCTTTCAGCCCATTTAGTTGCTGCTGAACAATTTAAATTGCCTAGTCCCATCAACCTGCACCCAAAAGTCCACACCCATAGACCCTCTAGTGGTAGTCCCACCCAAACCTCAGTGGAAGAAGCCTGCTTGCATTGACCCTATCTATACCCCTTAGTGCCCCACCATTCACTGTGTAAGACCTACCCTGGCTGGCCCGACTGAAGTGTAATACCTCACGCTTGTCTGCGTTAAATTCTGTCTGCCATTTTTCAGCTCGTGTGGGACCTTGTCAAATGCTTTGTCTTCATCAACTTTTCCTGGTAAACTTGCCTTCCTTGAAAAACTCTAAGATTGGTTAGACATGACCTACCACACCCAAAGCCATACTGACTATCCCTAATCAGTCCATATAGATCCAAATATTCATATATCCAGTCCCTTAGAATACTTACCAGCTACTTTCCCACTACTGGTGGCAGGCTCACTGACATAATTTCCTGGTTTATTTTTGGAGCTTTTCTTAAACAACAGAACGACATTAGCCATCCTCCTACCCTCTGGTATCTCATCTGTTCTAAGGATGATTTAAATACCTCTGACTGAGTCCCTACAAGTGCCTTCCACAGGCTCTGGGGATTTATCCACCCTAATTTGCTTCAAGAAAGCAAATACCTCCTCCTCTGTAATCTGTAGTGTACAGGGTCTATAACCTCACTTCTGTGTCCATCTCCTGAGTAAGTAGAGATTTAAAAAATCCATTTAAGATCTCCTCATCTCTTTTAGGTTCCACATATGGATTTCCATTCTGATCTTCCAGAGTACTAATTTTGTCCCTTGCATTCCTTTTGCTGTTAACATACCTGTGGAACCCCTCAGGATTCTCCTTCACCTTGTCTGCTAGAGCAGCCTCATGCCTTCTTTTAACCCTCTTGATTTCTCTGAGTGTCCTCTTGCATCTCATTTGTTCCTTTCTGCCTATACCTGTTATGCACCATTTTTTTCTTAACCGGGGCCTCAATATCTCTTGAAAACTAAAGATTCCTAAACTGGTTATTATTTGCCTTTTACTCTGACAGACACATATAAGCTTTCTACTCTCAAAATTTCACTCTTGAAGATCTCCCACTTACATCTTTGCCAGAAAACAGCCTGCCCCAATCCACATTTACTAGATTCTTTGGATACCATCAAAGTTGTGTGAATCTAATTAAACACATTTTCCCACCTCAGAGTCTCCAGTAATATCCTGGAGGTATTAATTTATCAGCTGTTCCAGCATCTAAAGTGACATGGTAGTGCCAAATATAGTGTATGTTTAGAACAAAGTCACAGTACTTAATATCCCTTGGTTTCCAACTTCATACTTGGCATTTTTGAGTTGGGTATGAACTTGTTTAACCAGTTTTACTTTTTACTCTCTTACTTTGTGTAAAATGATGAGGGAAAGATAATATAATCTGTCCTATTTAAGCTGACAAACAGGAAGGGTTTTGAGACCAATTCTATTAGCAAATGCAAAGCAATTGCCATAAGCTCACAGATCCTGTCAACATCCTTCCAAACTTATTCGTCGTGTGAGGATAAGGGCCTTGAAAACTACCTAAAGACAAGATTAATATTTGATCAATTTAAGGTAGAATAAGTTTGTATTCCTCAGTGAGCAGTGGAAAAGGAGAAAGGAGTTGTTTAACAACCTTAACTAAACAATATGTAGAGGAATCTCACTACAAGTATACAGTATGTGCAGGGCAGAAATGGGAGAATTCAAGACCCAACTTCAGTGATTTGCCAGAAGGAGTAGGCTGAATATCTGCCTGGGGTTATTAATCCTGGCAAGTTGTCTGGGATCCCCCAGGATTAAAGATCCATTGTACTCTGTGACTTTACCATATTACTAAATTGGATAGATTCGGAATGGAGCGGGCAGCTCAAAACTGGGTTAACATGGAAGGCCAGCAGTAGTAGATAAGTACATGTCCACACACTATAACCCTGTGGCCTGGCAGGAGACTCATGAGCTCTCTTCTGTCTACACCTAGGTAAAGCAGCCAATATAATCAAAGACCCTACCCACCATGACGTCCCTCTCTTCTTACCCCTCCCCTTGGGCAGAAGATACAAAAGCCTGAAAGCTTGTAGCACCAGGCTGAAGAGCAGTTATCAAATAGTCCCCTTGTACAATACAATGTACAGGCAGATCTCGCAATCTACCTCATCATGAAGTGCACTTTATAGTCTGCCTGCACTGCACTTTCTTTAATACTTTCTTCTGTTATTACTTATCCCTTGTACATCTTTTTTGAGTCATAGTTTAATAATCACAGAAAATCGTCCAGCCCAAGACAAGTCTTTGACAAAGTTACCAATGAATCTGCTTCCCTTTCACTACAGGCAAGGCAGAAGACATCTAACTCTCTTTGTAAAATTTATGTTAAATCTACCTCAGCCACCCTTTAACATGACATATTTCAAATTACAACTAGCTACTAAGTTAACGAGAGAGAAAAAAGCACTTTCCAATTGGATTTTTTGCCCTTTATATTTAAACTGTGTCATCTGTATCCCAACCCTTCAACCGGTAAAAAAGGTTTCAAGGAAATAAATTATGTCTTGAGGTAATGTTTGGAAAAAAAAAACATAATGAGCTACTTGATGATAATATTTGCAATGGAAAATTTTGGCTGAAGGTGTTTTGAATATTATATTTATGGGAAAGGCTCCAACCAGGAAGCAGTCTCTGAATTAAATCAGTAACATCAGAAGTTTAGCGCTCCTGTTTATGTCTAACGCTGGCCTTGATGCAGACTGATAGACTGCTGTTTATTGATGTTTTATTTGATATCTATTCATTAGATGCAATTACTGTTGCATTTCATGGACCGGACTACATGATCACAGTGTATAGGGTCATCTAGTTGAACAGCACAGAAATGGGTCCTTCAACCCACCATCTTCCTGTCAACCTTCTTTCTGAATTCTTACACAGCTGCAGAAGAATATTCTGCATTTGATTATTACTGTTTCCAGCTCTGCTCTACTTAAATGATGATCAAGACACCACTGTGTTTGAATTGGATTAGAGATTTTAAGGATTGAGGGGTACCCAGAAGAAGTTAAATGAAACAGAATGGGGAGAATGTTCTACAACCATAAATTCCAGCTTCGTGGAGATGTTATCAGTCCCTATGCTATAGATTCTGTCGTCCTATGTAACCTATGTTTGATGCTTCTTGGGAAAGGTACATGCTATCTTTTACACACCCTTCAATTCCAAGTAGAGATTATAGAGGTCGCTTTGCACTTTTCCCCAGACTGTCAATAGGCTGAACTGTTGCACTATAACCCATTGGAATTATGGTGCTGGACAGTTTGAAATGTTTGGAACATCTCACAGCTTCCAAGGATAGTCTGGAAACTACAAACACACCCCATATTTATTGCTTTTAGGCTTCATTAACATTGCTTTTTATTGGTGTACTACATTTGAATAAATTTCTGTTCTGTTTGGCACAAGAGCCAATGTAATCATATTGTGCAAACACGAGGAAATCTGCAGATGCTGGAAATTCAAACAGCAACACAAAAAATGCTGGTAGAACACCGCAGGCCAGGCAGCATCTATAGGGAGAAGCGCTGTCGACATTTCGGGCCGAGACCCTTCGTCAGGACTAATCAAAAGGAAAGATAGTAAGAGATTTGAAAGTAGTGGGGGGAGGGGGAAATGTGAAATGATAGGAGAAGACCGGAGGGGGTGGGATGAAGCTATGAGCTGGAAAGGTGATTGGCGAAAGTGATACAGAGCTGGAGAAGGGAAAGGATCATGGGACAGCAGGCCTTGAAGAAAGAAAGGGTGAGGGGGGAACACCAGAGGGAGATGGAGATCAGGCAAACAACTAAATATGTGAGGGATGGGGTAAGAAGGGAAGGAGGGGCATTAACGGAAGTTAGAGAAGTCAATGCTCATGCCATCAGGTTGGAGGCTACCCAGCCGGTATATAAGGTGTTGTTCCTCCAACCTGAGTTTGGATTCATTTTGACAGTCGAGGAGGCCATGGATAGACATATCAGAATGGGAATGGGACGTGGAATTAAAATGTGTGGCCACTGGGAGATCCTGCTTTTTCTGGCGGACCGAGCGTAGGTGCTCAGCGATACAGTCTCCCAGTCTGTGTCGGGTCATGGAACTGTATAGTGCAGTATGTGGCTCCCTAGCCTACAATGTCCACATCAGCTTCTTTCCCAATCTAAACTAATCCCATTTGCCAGCAAACAGGTCCACATACTTCTATATTTTGACTATTCAAGCACCTGTCGTAGGTGTGGTGATTACATAAGGACCCACCACCTCCTTTGGTAGTGTGATCCAGATGACAGTCACTCTTTTAAAAAATCTTTGTGCTCAAATCCCCTTTTCTAAAACACTTTCTTCTCATCTTTGCCCTCTTCTTTTCAATACCCCTACCTGGTGAAGGCAGCTGGAAGAACTCTGGGGTTAGGCAGCATCTGTGGAGCTGAAAGGTGTAAGTTGATGTTTGGTCAAGACCCTGCATCAGGCCTGAGAATGAACACCTCATTAATACCTCCTCGTGCAACTGAGGAGGTATTTTTGGAATGCAGAGGGGGTTCCAAACAACTGAGAACAAATGCAAGTCAATAACTATGGAGCTGAAGTTTATGAATACCATGACGCCAGCTGAACTGTAGGGTCTCGTTCATTGCCTCACTTACTCCAAAAAGCAAAAAGCAACCTGCCCACTCTAGTATTCTGCGAGATACCTCTAGGACCCCCACTTGCACACCCCAGTCAGTTTGGACAGGCAATGATTTCTCGTCCACAATCTCCATCTGCACAGGTGCACCACAAGGCTGTGGGTTTACCTCCCTGTTCTCCTCACTTTATGCATATGACTGTGAGGCCAAGCACTGCTCCAGTTCCATCGTGAAGCTTGCCGACAACACTACTGATGTAGGACAAATTAAAGGTCATGATGAATCAACTATATAGGAGGGAGATTGAAAATCTGGCTGAGTGGTGCCACAACAACAAACTCTCAGTCAATGTCAGCAAGACCAAAAAGCTTATTATTGACTATAGGAAGTCCTTCAGACAGTCGTCATCAGAGGTGGAGAGGGTCAGCAACTTCCTTAGAAATTTGCGGAAATTTGGCATGTCATCTCAATGACACTTTTGACTGTATTAAAAGAAGAAACTGGAGTAAAGGTGTATAAAAGATTGAGTAGGAAGTTCCAGGGCTCATGAGTCAATGCGACTGAAGACATGCCTATCAATAGCTCAACAATGAAAATAGGGATAGTCAAGTGGCTAGAGTTGGTGGATGCAGAAATCTTTTAGGGATGCAGACTGAAGAAGCTTACAGAGTTAGAGAGCGGCAAGGCTCCGGAGGGGGCTCCAAACAACTGAGAACAAATGCAAGTCAATAACTATGGAGCTGAAGTTTATGAATACCATGATGCCAGTTGAACTGTAGAGTCTTGTTTATTGCCTCACTTACTCCAAAAAGCAACCTGCCCACTCCAGTATTCTGCGACATACCTCTAGGACCTTGTTCCCTGTCAGGATTCGCTGTCAGGATTCACCCATTTCCTCTGTGGACACTTGTTCCATCAGAGTCTGTTAAACCCTTTCAACAACAAAGCAATTTGAAACAGGCATGGTAATGGATCAAGTTTAGACATTACTTACTGTGCTTTTTCCCATTTGCTTTGTGGCTCTGGTGTTCTTTACCTTGACAATCTACAAACATACAGATATTATTGGGAAGAGTTTTAACTTTTATTCATTTGTTTATCAACTAACTCAAACCTAATCGCTGCTAATGTGAAGTCAATGAGCCAGATGTCATCTCGTCTATAGAGTCATATAGTAAGATGACACAGAAACAGGACCTTTAGACCTTTTGGAATCTCATGTGGATAGGGTGCTGAAGAAATCTTTTGGTCTGCTGGCCTTTATAAATCAGAGCATTGAGTATAGGAGTTGGGATGTAATGTTAAAATTGTACAAGGCATTGGTGAGGGCAAATTTGGAGTATTGTGTACAGTTCTGATCACCGAATTATAGGAAAGATATCAACAAAATAGAGAGAGTACAGAGAAGATTTACTAGAGTGTTACCTGGGTTTCAGCACCTAAGTTACAGAGAAAGGTTGACCAAGTTAGGTCTTTATTCTTTGGAGCGTAGAAGGTTGAGGGGGGACTTGATAGAGGTATTTAAAATTCTGAGGGGGATAGATAGAGTTGACATGGGTAGGCTTTTTCCATTGGGAGTAGGGGAGATTCAAACAAGAGGACATGAGTTGAGACTTAGGGGGCAAAAGTTTAGGGGTAACATGAGGGGGAATTTCTTTACTCAGAGAGTGGTAGCTGTGTGGAACGAGCTTCCAGTAGAATTGGTAGAGGCAGGTTCGATTTCGTCATTTAAAAAAAAATTGGTTAGGTATATGGACAGGTAAGGAATGGAGGGTTACGGGCTGAGTGCAGGTAGGTGGGACTAGGTGAGAGTAAGCGTTCGGCACGGACTAGAAGGACCGAGATGGCCTGTTTCCGTGCTGTAATTGTTATACAGTTATATGGTTTAGCTCAACTGGCCCATGCCAACCAAATGTTCAACCAACCAAGTCCCATTTGCTTATATCCTTCTCATCCTTCCCTATCCATTGAATTGAACTGAATTGAATGATCTTTATTGTCATTATACACAGGTACAATGAAACTCTGTTTGGCTTCCTCTCAGGCAATCAAACATAGCGGTAGATAAAAACAAGATAACTCACTCTCGGCATCCATGTAGCCATTTAAGTACATCGTAAATGTTGCTGAGTTATAGCATGAACACTGCTGGAAATCTGGACTCAACTTTATGCATGCCATTGCTTAGCAACATCGGAACAAGGTCTGGGGGGTGAGGGCTGCTTGTTGTCAAACAATGGGGGAGCTTCACAGAGGTACGTTAAGTGGATATTCTTCAGAGGAACTTAAAATGATGACTCTTCACCATTTCTTTCCCCCATCACAACAGGTTCTTTGTGAGGTCAAAGTTCCACTCCTTCCCACCCACCACCCTACCACAAGGAACAACCCCCCCCACTTGCCTTCTGTCAGGAAGCACATGATCTTCTTTGACCCCACTCGCTCCCCCACCCACACACCACCCTTTAGCTCCTTCTCACCAACTTCATGGCAGTCTATAATGCCAGCTGGGCACGTCTGCCCTTTAAGCCAGGACCAACCGGCCTTGCCCACTTTGATTTAGAAGCCACGTCACCCTCCTGAAATGCCATTACCTGGAGTGTCCTGGGTGATAGACTTCAAAGCAAGCGCTGCTCCGCCCACCTCTCTCTCGTCAGTAAGTTCTGAAGCAATGAGAATACCAGACTAGAGGTCAGGGCCTAGGCTTCCAGTGTAGAGAGCTGGAGATAAAATCCACTCTCCGTTGTTACTTTCACACATCCATCTTTCTTCTTGCCATTTTAGCAGTGAGTTAATTCAACACAGACTTGACAAGTCATTGGGGCAAAATGAGATCCTGTTCTATTCTATATCTGCTTACAGACTTCTATAGAGACACAAAACACAGCAGATGCAGGAATCTAAAGCGAAACACAAAATGAAGGAGGAACTCAGCCAGTCTGGCAGTGGAGGGAACTTCACTATTGACATTTTAGATGGAAACCCCTCATCAGTTGCAAACCACTCCATTTTCTCCACAGATGCTGCCTGACCTGACTCACTGAAAACTGCCAGCATTTTGTTTGTTGCTATGGATTTCTGGTAAGACTTGGCAGTTTCTATGGGGTCAACCAAAGGTGTTATTGTCTTTATAACTGTGGTTTTTTTTATGAAACGGAAGGAGCTGGACTTGGTGCAGATCGTGCTGCTGCCTGCGACAGAGAGGCTTCAGCGAAGTCGCCACACGAAGACAGTTTGCAGTGTAACAGCGAAAGGTCATCTGAGTTGCTCTTGTGATCGCAAGACCCTGTTGGACATCGTTTATGTGAGGTGCTGCAAGTCTGATTCACTGTTTATTGGCAGCTTGCAGGGGCAGACGGTGGGGGAACTGGGCCTCCAGTGTGGTATTGCCCTGTGTACAGCCACCCAGGAGAGAGGCATCAGAGTGAGCATGCTCCACCGGAGGCGGTGTGGCGTGGCGTCTGAGCTGGCAAGCTGGAGTCAGAGCTGCCCCAAGTGTTCGCTTGGCAGAGGACAAGCTTCATTGGTTTCAATTGCAGATTATTTCAACATTCATGGACTCAGGGTCTTGTTTAATGTGGACTGTATTTTACCGATAATATGTGCTTGCTGTCTCATATTTGTGATAGGTGCCTTGTGCTGTGTGACTGTTGGTGATGTGTTTTACACCTTGCCCCAGAGTAATACTGTTTCCTTTGGCTGTATTCGTGGGTATTCTGGTGTGGTTCAATGACAATTACACTTGAACTAGTTGGGCATAGTGTGGCAATGTCTGTAATCATGAATCATCTTCACTACAATTCAGCTGATCAGTCAAAGTGTGACATTTCCTACAATATGGAAAAAGACTATTTGGCCTATCAGATGCATGGCTGCTCCCAGTAGTCTTGTTCCCCCACTGGATCTCCCTCTAGCCCTGAAGCTTTTTCTCTCCCTCACATGCCTATTAACTCTCCTTCAGCCAAATTACCTGCATTCAGGGTAGTTTAGAGTGGTGAATTGACCTATCAACCAGTGTATTTTTGTGAGCATCCAGGAGGAATTTGACGTGGTTGCAGGGAAAGTGTGCAAACTCCACATAGACAAAGCCTGGGGTTGGGATTAAAGCTGGATTCCTGGAACTGTGAGATGGCTAAACTTCACATGGTGCTACCTAATGATACAATCACAGCAGAAAGTTTACAAGTAGGCAGACTCGAAGCGTAACCTATGCCAATTTACCTCTGAATACACGACGTCACTATGCAGCATAACACTGCTTCGTATTTTAAAAGCAAGTCATGATCAGGTTACGAGCTTGGGGAAGACGTAAAGAATTAAACAAGTTAAAGTGGCAGTATAATATACAGTTGTGCAAGACTTTGGCTCAGCAATAACTTGAATATTTTGCCCATTTGGGGTGTTGACACATAATGGAGGCAGATCAAACCTAGGCTTGAACATTAGAGGCTCAGGGATGACCTGATAGAAATTTATATAGTTATGAGAGACAAAGATGGGGTAGATAAAATTTTTTCCCAGGGGGGAAATGGCAAGTATGACAGTGCATAGCTTTAGAGTGAGAGGGGAGATTTCAGATGCGATTTAGACAAATTTTTCATATGGAAAGTGGTGGGTGTCTGCCTGGAAAATGCCATCAGGAGTGGTAGTGAAAGCAGATAAGATAATTACATTTCAGAGGCTTCTTATTGACTACAGCTAAGCATTCAACATTACAATCCCCTCAAAACTAATCAATATACTCCAAGGTTTGTATGTAGAGATATATACAGTATGTACTTTGATAATAAATTTACTTTGAACTTTGAACAGTACACAGACAGGCAGGGAATGAAGGGATAGTGGCCACGGGAAGGCTGATTGCTTTAGTTTTGCATTACGATTGGCACAGACATCCAGGAGCAAAATCAAACCAGTCTGACTGACAAGGTGTGGGAACTGGAGATGGAGCTAGATGTGCTCAGGATCATCTGGGAGGCTGAAAACCTCATCGATGAGACTCTTACTGAGGAGGTCATACCCAGAGTGCAGGCTTCGGATAGTAGATGGGTGAACATCAGGAGACGAAAGGGGAGTGCAAGGTTCTTATGTGGTCATTCCACTCAGCAGCGAGTATACCCCTTTGGGTACTGCTGGATGGAGGGTGGGGGGAGCCATTGAAATGACCTATCAGGTTACAGCCAGGCCGGTAGCACTATGGCCAGCACAGAGCAATAATAATAGGAGACTCGATAATTTAGGAAGATAGTTGGGATACAAATTGATGCACTGTGTAGTGAGACTGAGGAAGGACAGACAGATGATAGGGCAAAATCGCAGTCAGTGGGATGATTTCAGGTGTAACACGGCGGCAAAATCATAAACGGTGATGAATATAGGATTAAAGATGTTATATTTGAATGAACACAGTATGTAGATTAAAGTAGATATAGCACAGTCGGAGATTTTTAGGTATGATGTTGTGGGCATTGCTGAGTTGTGGCTGAACGAAGGTCATAGTTGGGAGCTTAACATCCGGGAATACGCATTGTATCGAAAGGGCAGGCAGGAAGGCAGAAGGGATGGTGCGGCTCTGTTGGTAAAAAATGAAATCAAATCCTTAGAGAGAAGTGACGTAGGATCAGGAGGTGTGGGTAGAATCCTTGTGGGAAGAGCAAAGAAGCTGCAAGGGTAAAAGACCCTGGTAGGAGTTACATACGGGCCTCCAACAGCACCTAGGATGTGGGATATAAATTACAATGGGAGATTAAAAAAGGCATGTAATAAGACCAATGTTACAATTGTCATGGGGGATTTCCATATGCAGGTAGATTGGGAAATCAGGTTGGTGCTGGAATCCAAGTGAGGCAATTTGTAGGATACCTACGGAGATAGCTTTTTTGAACATCTTGTGGTTGTGCTCACTAGGGGAAGGCAATTCTGGATTGAGGGTAGTATAATGAACCAAATTTGTTTAGGTAGCTTAAAGTGAGTGAATGTTTAGGAGATATTAATCATAATATGGTAGAATTCAACCTGTAGTTTGAGAGGGAGAAGATAAGTTCAGGTGTATGAGGGGAATAAAGGGAATTACCGAGGCATGAGAGAGGAGCTGGTAAAAGTACTTTGGAAGGAGACATTAGCAGGGATGATGCCAAAACAGCAATGGCTGGAGTTTCAGGGGGCAACTTGGAAGGTGCAGGATAGATACATCCCAAAGATGAAGAAGTATTCTAAAGGGATGATTAATCAGCTATGACTGACAAGGGAAGTCAAAGACAGGGCAAAAGGAAAGGAGAAGGCATAAAATATAACAAAAATTAGTGGGAAGTTAGAGGATTGGGAAGCTTTTAAAAACCAACAGAAGGCAACTAAGAAGCCATAAGAAGAGAAAGATGAAATATGAAGGTAAGCTAGCCAATAATACAAAATACCCAAAAGTTTTTCAGATGCTGTATATAAAGAGAGGTGAGAATGGATATTGGACGGCTGAAAAATGATGCTAGCAAGGTAGTAATGGAGGAAATAAGAAATCCAGATGAATTTAATAAATATTTTGCATCAGCCTTCATTGTGGAAGACACTAGCAGCAAAGCAGAAACTTGAGATTGTTAGGGGGCAGAAGTGAGTGTAGTTGCTGCTACAATGGAGGATGTGCTTGGGAAGCTGAAGATATGTTTCTTAAATATAATGTTGGAAAATGCATGGTCATGCACTTTGATAGTAGAAATAAATGTGCAGACTATTTTCTAAATGGGGAAAAAAATCCAAAAATCTGAGGTGCAAAAAGACTTAGGAATCGTTCTGCAGAACACCCTAAAGCTAACTTGCAGGTTGAGTTGGTGGTGAGGAAGGCAAATGCAATGTTAGCATTCATTTCAAGACAACTAGAATACAAGAGCAGGGATGTGATGCTGAGACTTTATAAGGCATTGATGAGGTCTCACCTTGAGTATTGTGAAAGGTTTTGGACTCCTCATCTAAGAAAAGTTATGCTTGCATTGGAGAGGGTTCAGAGGAGGTTCGCAAGGATGAATCCAGAAGTGAAAGGGTTATCATATGAGGAACTGGGTCTGTACTCACTGGAATTCAGAAGGATGAAGGGGGATCTCATTGAAACCTTTTGAATATTGAAAGGCCTAGACAGAGTAGATGTGGAAAGGGTGTTTCCCATGGTGGGGGTCTAGGACAAGAGGGCACAGCCTCAGGATAGAGCAACACCCATTTAAATCAGAGATGCAGAGATATTTCTTTAGCCAGAGGGTGGTGAATTTGTGGAATTTGTTATCACAGGCAGCTCTGGAGGCCAGGTCATTGGGTATATTTAAGGCAGAGTTTGATAGGTTCTTGATTGGCCATGGCATCAAAGGTTAATGGGGAGAGTGCTGTGGTGTGAGGCTGAGGAAGGGGTAAATAGGATCAGCCATGATTGAATGGTAGAGCAGACCCGATAGACAAATGGGCTAATTCTGTTCCTATGTCATATGGTCTTACGGTCTAAAGGTTAACTTGCAGGTTGAGCTAGTGGTAAGGAAGGCAAATACAATGTCAACATTCATTTTGAGAGGACTAGAATATCAGAAAAAATGCAATGTTGAAGCATTTTCTAGGATTGGTCAGATGCACTTAGAGTGTTGTGAGCAATTATGGGCCCCTCATCTCAGAAAGGGTATGATGATATTGGAGAGTGTCCCGAGGAAGTTCATGAGAATGATTCTGGGAATGAAAGGGTTAATGCATAATGCGTCTGGGCCTCTACTCACTGGAGTTTAGAAGAATAAGGGGAGATCTCATTGAAACCTATTGAATACTTGATAGAGTGGATGTGGAGAGCATGTTTTCTAAGAAGGTGAGTATCTGACCAAAGGGCACAGCCTCAGAATAGCGGGATGTCCAATTAGGACAGAGATAAGGAGGAATTTCTTTAACCTGGGGGTGTTTGATCTGTAAAATTCATTTCCATGGACAGCTGTGGAGGTCAAATCATTGAGTATATTTAAAGCGCAGTTTGATGGGTTCTTGATCAGTCAGGATGTCAAAGGTTATGGGGAGAAGGCAGAAGAATGGGGTTGAGAGGGATAATAAATGAGCCATGATTGAATGGTGGAGCAGACTTGATGGGTCAAATCCTGTTCCTATGTGTTATGGGTTGACAATCCTTTCCTTGCTCTCTACTGTTTCGTGTTCTCTTTCCTATGTTCTACATTCTGTGTTGCTTGTTCGGTCCCTTATAACACCTGGTAGGATTAGCAGAAGCTGGATATTCTTCAGTTTTGATAGGAAGCCAATCGGAAAGGGACCATTGTTGGCCATGAGATAATTAACCACAGCCAACTGAATGGTTGTCAACAGCTCTGTAAAAGTGAACTGGGAAATATGGTTCATAAAAATAGTCCAGAGCAAATACAAGGCTATTTTCAAACATCCTTCAAAAGAAGGTGTGAATGACATGTCCTGTTGCTATCGAGGAGGGAATGGAAGTTTCTTGGTTCAATAAACTTACTGACGTTAGTTCCATGTATGATCTTTGAGTAAGCCTTATCAGCAAGTGTGTTAAGATCCCTGGTAGGCACTTAAGGGGATTTCTTTGGGGTATGGAGGAGATCAGTCAAGTGATAGAGGGGTTGTCGATTTCTGCAGTGTTGTTTAGGTCAGGGTATCAAAGGACATGGTGAGAAAACAGGTGTATGGGATTGAGCGGGTTCACCCATGATGGAATGACAGAGAAGACTCGATGGGCTGAATGGCCTAATTCTGCTCCTATGTCATATGGTCGTATGGTTTTATAGTTAACAGGAACTGACTGCCTTATCAATTTAGGAGCCCATGGTATAATAAGAAAATTCCTAATGTGGTTACAGCATTGCCTGATTGTAGGAGGTCGTGAGTAGGAATAAAAAGATCCTTTTCTGATTGGCTGCCGATGACTAGTGGTGATCCACAGGGGCTGGTGTTGGGACCACTTCTTTCTATGCTGTATATCAATGATTTAGATGATGGAATAGATGGCTTTGTTGCGAAGTTTGCAGATGATATGAAGATTGGTGGAGGGGCAGGTAGTGTTGAGGAAACAGGTAGGCTGCAGAAGGACTAAGTCAAATTAGGAGAATGGGCAAGAAAGTGGCAAATGAAAAACAATGTTGGAAAATGCATGGTCATGCACTTTGGTACTAGAAATAAATGTGTGGGCTATTTTCTAAACGGGAAGAAAACCCAGGAACCTCAGATGCAGAGGGACTTGAGTGTTCTTGTGCTGAGCACCCTGAAAATTAACCTGCAGGTTGAGTCAGTGGTGAGGAAGGCAAATGCCATGATAGCATTCATTTCGAGAGGTCTAGAATACAAGAGCGAGGATGTGATGCTGAGGCTTTATAAGGCATTGGTGAGGCTTCATCTTGAGTATTGTGAACAGTTTTGGGCCCCTCATCTTAGAAAAGATGAGCTGGCATTGGAGAGGGTCCAGAGGAGGTTCACAAGGATAATTCCAGGAATGAAAGGGTTATCATACGAGGAACGTTTGATGGCTCTGGGTCTGTACTCACTGGAATTCAGAAGAATGAGGAGCTATCTCATTGAAAACTTTCGAATGTTGAAAGGCCTAGACAGAGTAGATGTGGGGAAAATGTTTCCCATGGTGGGAGAGTCCAGGACAAGAGGGCACAGCCTCAGGATAGAGGAGGGCCCTTTCAAAATAGATGCCAAGAAATTTCTTTAGCCGAAGAGTGGTGAATTTGTTGCCACGTGCAGCCGTGGAGGTCGGGTCATTGGGTGTATTTAAGACCGAGATTGATAGGTTCTTGATTGGACATGTCATTAAAGGTTACGGGGAGAAGGCTGGGAACTGGGGTTGAGGAGGAGGAAAAAAAAAGGGATCAGCCATGACTGAATGGCAGAGCAGACTCGATAGGCCCTTATGTCTAATGGTCTTAAGAGCCTCAGCATGAAGGATTCAAGTACTGTGAATATTCACCCAAAAACAAAACTCTGCATAAAATTAATTGCTGGAGCATTTCAATGAATCAGACACCATCTGTGGAGGCAAAGTGATAGCAGTTTTTCAGTTGAGATCCTGAATCAAGACTGAGAGTGCAAAGAAGGGAGGGAGGGATGAGGTTGCATGTGGAACCGGTGGGGGGGGGGGGGCAGGCGGAATGGGCCGGTGGATCCAGAGAACTCAGCACTGGTTCTATATACATTGAGGAGGCACCTGGGATTGTGCAGATTATTTTTGTTAATGAAGCAATAGTTGGGTGTAGGTGGGGAGGGGGATTGTGTGGGTGGTGTGGAGGGTTTGAGTGGGGAAGGACACTGTTTGGGCATGGAGAGGGATGAATGTGGGTGAAGAAGAGGGTACATGTGTAGAAGGATATGTGTTGGGGGGAGAGATCAGTCTGTTGGGATTGAAAGTTTGTCTTATGCATTCTGGATTTATATGGCTACAGTGTAGAATTAGGTGACACTTGTTTTTTGATTGATAGGTTTTTGTGGTTTAATAAAGCTGTGAAATTTACTATTGTAATGAGACTCCATTACGCTATCGATTGAATGAATGGGCAAGTACTTACCAAATGATTGTGATTTAAGTACGTCATTCACTGGGAACACCATATCAGTGATAAAGGAACCTAAGAGTAAAGGTACAAAATTATTCACCAAGGCTGACGACGCATACTGTCATCTTCAAGTTTTCATGATGTCTATAAAAATGATTGTTTGGTCTTCTAACATGATTAAAATCTTCAATTACTTTCTACAATATTCCAGGCAAAAAGTATAACTACACTATAGAAATCCATCATCTCTCCTGAGTATGATACATTATGACTGAAATATAAAGGGAATATTATTATTCAGTTGGATTGGGTTGGTATTAATCCCATTTCAGCTGCAGCCTAGTTTAGAATTACTGACAAGCAAACTCATGCCAAATATTTCACTTTCTGAGTCACTCTATTTACTTTGAGCAACACACACAAAAGGCAGGAGGAAGTCAGCAGGCCAGACTGTATCTATGGAAATGAACAAACAGTCAGTGTTTTGGGCCGAGACCCTTCCTCAGGACTGAAAAGGAAGGGGGTAGATGAAGGAGGACTAGCTCAAAGTTAATTGGTGTACCAAGGTGGGTGGAAAGGAGAATAAGGAATCTGATAAGAGAGGAGAGTAGGCTATGGGAGAAGGGGAAGATGGAGGTACATGCAGGGGGGTTGATAGGTTGGTGAGAAGACATAGGAGGTCAGAGTGGGGAATGGAAGAAGAGGGAAGGGGAAGGGGAAAAAAAGTGGAAGGAGAAATTGATATTCATGTCATCAGGTTGGAGGCCACCCATTGGAAAATGAGGTATTGCTCCTTCAATCTGAGAGTGGTTTCATCATGGCAAAAAAGTAGGCCATGGGCCAAAATGTCAAAATGGGAAAGGGAGAGGAATTAAAATGGTTACCCTCCAGAAAATCTGGCTTTTGGCTGATGGAGCGGAGGTGCTCGACAAAGTGGTACACCAATTAACATTGGGTCTCACCAATGTATAGGAAACCGCATTGGGAGCACCAGACATATTAGAGAACCCAACAGATTCTCAGGTGATGTGTTGTCTCACCTGGATGGAGGTGAGAGAGGAGGTGAATGGGCAGGTGTAGCATTTCTGTCATATGCAGATGTGGGCTAGGAGGGACATTAACGGAGAGGGACAAATGAACAAGAGAATCATGGAAGGAGTGATACCTGTGGAAAGTAGAGAGCAGGGTGAGGTAAAGATGTGTTTGGTGGCAGCATTCCATTGAAAATGCAGGAATTATGGAGAATGATGAGTTGGATGTGGAGTCTCATGGGTTGATAAGTGAGGACGTGAGGAACCCTATCCCTGTTAGGGCATCGGGAAGATGGAGTGAGCACGGATATCTGAGAAACAGGAGATGCGGGTGAGGGCAGCTTCAATGGTGAAAGAAGGAAAACCCCATTCTTTGAGGAAGAAAGACCTCTCTGATGCCCTGGAAAGGAAAGCCTCACCTTGGGAACAGATGCAGCGGAGATGAAGGAACTGGCTTTGTTGAGTGTTAACTTATTGCTTGGAAAGAGCAAAAGAATGTTCAGATTTTCTTACCCTGCTTGTTAGGTCTAGTCTGCCAGAGAGTTTACCACATTGAGCAACTTATTACACAGACCAGGAAGCTTAATGTGCTCATAGTTACTCCCAATAAGAGTCATTTAGCCTCTCCCTGTTGTAGATAGAACCTCCTGTACAACCTTTGGCTGCCTTTACCCCTACTGGAAACTAACTGGCATCTCTCTAGTTCCCATTTCTGATAATGATCGGAGACTTGAAACATTGGCTGTTTTATTTTCCACAGATACTCTCTGACCTGCTGACTCCTTTCCAGCCTAAAGTTTTGTTTTTCTGATTTTCATAAGAATTGTATCACTTAGGCACTTTATCCTGACTAGGAGCTGAGGTCATTCACTTTTTTCCTATTCTTGAATGACTGGAGACCTCTCAGGCTCAATTTGGAGGCAGCACATCTCAGGCACCCTCGATTTTCAGTGTAAAATCATTTACTTTCCTACCCAGAGTAAAATACTGCAACCAGCTACCAGAATCAGTTCCATGAAATGGCTGCTGTCTCAGAGACCCCACACACTGCTCAGCTGAAGATACCCAACTGGAAAGCGATCTTGAATAGGTGGTGCTTTCTGCAGGAGGACGATTCAGCTGATCTGTGGTAGTATGGAAGGGGACCAACTCAACAAAGTTCCTAATACAGAATGGACAAAGGCTGCCCTGATATCGGTGAGAAACAGGCAATAACCTTTACTGACATTATTCATTTCAGAAAATAAATCACTCAGTCAATCATCAACAAAATCAACCATTGAAAAGATGTGCAGGTTAGTAAATGGTAGAAACGCTATGTTGGCGATACCTGAGGGCTACCCCCACATACATCTTTGGAACGTATATGTCATTGACACAAATGATGCATTTCACTATACGGTATGATATTTTGATGTGCGTGTAACAAATAAAGTTAATCTTTAATCTTCTTAATAACTAAAGAACCCACCCACTGAAGAGTTCTCTCTTCTTGCCCCTCCCATTGGGCAAGTCCTGGTCCTGGACTCTTCCATGTTACTATTGTACAAAACATTGCAGAAGATATAAAGGGCTCAAGAACCACTGTTATAAGACTATTAATATGATAAACTGGACTCTTAATCTTCCTCATATGGCCTTGCACCTTATTGCTAACCTGCTCTGGACTTTCCCTGTTCTGTTATTGTTTTTCTCTTGTTTGACCTCAATGTACTGATGTGATGAATTGATCTGTATGGATATCATGCCAAAGTTTTTCACTCTACCTCAGTCCATGTGACAAGAATAAACCGAGTCACCAGTTTACTCCCTCCCCACTGATGAGCTGAAAGCTCTCACTGCTGAAAGTAGCTGGGGCCTGGTAATTATGGAAAGTTTGCAGAATATCCAAGACCCGTCACCCTTACTCCAGGACTGGTCTGATGTGAGGTTCATTTATTGCATGCTGGCATGGATGAGTGGCTGTATTCTCTCTACAGTGGATCCTGCGTATAAGAGGATGATACTTGCCTCTCTGTTCTACCATTAATGGCTGCCCCATTGGTTGCAGGAACTTATTGCTCCACTTGAGGCTCTCGAGGCTGCTGAAGAGAAGTGGACCCAGAGGTCCGGTCACATGGTTGAAGATCTCGAAGGACATGGAGCACAGCTGCTCTCCGGTAATGTCAAAGTCGTGAAAGCGAATGCAGTTGGCATCCAGCTGGTTGGCATCCAAGGTGTGCTGGAGCCATTCCCACACGTGGTACTTGGTCCATAGGTGGGGAGGTGTCTGTAGCCAGGAGCCTCCGGAATAGCCACCTGGAGCTGGAGGACACAAGAGGAATGAAGATGTTAGGTCAGATTTCAGAATACGTGAAGCACATGTCCTCAGCTTCTGATTCCCTGCCATTTTGATTCCCCATCCCACTTCCACTCTGTCCTCTCTATTGGTGGCCTCCTGCACTGTTACAGTGCAGTCTCGAGGAACAGCCCCTCCACCATTTGTGCATGTTCCAGCCTGTAGAACTCAGTACTGAGACACACAGACAGCTTCGAGTTATAGTCGTGTAGCACTGAAAGAGACCGTTCGGTCCAACTGATACATACTGTAAAAGATTCCCTTCTAAGCTTTGACCATTTGCCTATATTTGGCCCATGTCCCTGTAACCCAGGGGTTCCTAAAACAGTGGGTGGGGGGGGGGGGGTCACAGACTCCTTGGTTAATGGTAGGGATCCCTGGCATAAAAAAGATTGGGAACCTATCCTATCCATGTACCTGTCCAAGTACTTTTCAATTGCAATTAATGTACCTACCTTAACCACTCTCTTGTGGTGATGGTGGTGACCTCTTGCTGCCCTTCTGCAGTGCTCCTCAGGGGAGGGAGTGCAGGACTGAGGTCCAGTGATGACGAAGGAACACTGGAGCAGAATGCAGCTTGCCGAGTTCTTGCAGGTAGTGGAGTTCCCTAGCACACCGGCCCTTGACCCCCTTGGTAGAGGACAATGGCTTCGGAGGTACTGTCAACACTACACCTTGCAGTGTAGCTTCTGCAGCCACTGGGGCAGCTGTTGGAGTAAATGAATGCACCAGGTGACGGAATGGCTGACAGCCCTCTGGGTTGTTTTGCCCTGCACATAGACTTCTCATCTTTCTTTATCATGAAGAAGAAAGCCATTCAGCCTATTGAATTTATGCCAGCCCTCAGAACAATCACATGACTCTCATTTCACAACCACCCCCCCCCTCACCCCGTCCTTCCTTCCTTGCGCCTATCCTCTCCCACATGCCCATCAGCTGCGTATTGGTTCTCCTTCCACCCAGCTATGCATAAAGGCCAATGATCTTCACAGCCCACGTATCTCTGCGATGCACGAGGAAGTCCCAGCACCCAGGGGAAATGTGTAAGGGAGCAAGGTGAACTTGCAAACTCTGCATGGTTCTGGATAGTGTCAAGCTTCCCTGACATAGTTAGTGTGGCTCTGATGCAGGGACTGGTGTTTTCAGAAGCCGACATACTTGTTGCTGGATACCCAGCCTCTGAACACATGGGCGTCTCTTTGTCAGGTGTGCTTGATGCTGTTTCAGGAATTCCTTTCCTTGACTTAATAATAGTGATAATATGCTGAGTCAAGAACTGTTCTCCTGTGGAACACCATTGCCATTGCTGAGTGATGTTTAGGATTTCTTTCTTCACAAGGCTATTGATCAAAGCTGAAATGAGAGTCACTGAATCAGAACTGGTTTGACTGAGATGCTGTATGAGGAAAAGGCTGTTTTTAAGGCAGAGATTGATAGGGTCTTGATTGGTAATAGGGGTTGAGGATTAAGAGGAAAAGGCAGGAGAATGAAGCTTTAAAAACTTGGCTATGATTGAATGGTCGAGTAGACTCAATGGCCTGAATGGCCTAACTCTGCTCCTATATCATGTGGTCTTATGGTCTAAGTGAGTTGACCAGAGAAGTGTATGTGTGTTGGCAGATGGGAGAATGGACATAATAGCTGTTTCCCATTGCCAGCTCTCCCTTGAGTCAGAGCTTGATGCTATGTGATGGGCGGTGTATAAGTACCCAGCCAGCGTGCCCCCGCCATCAATCCCAAATTTCATTTCCAATAAAGTCAAGAGAAATAACATTTTGGCGACATCCAAAGTGAGCTTTCAATTTGCTTTCAAATACCCAATGACTCAGGCAGACATATGAGTCTCATCTTCAGTCACAGTAAATTTTTTCTGTAAGCACACAAAATGTCTGGATAAGCTAACCATTAAGTGATGTAATGAGAATTATCAAAAGCACGTAACTGATAAGAAAGAACAATTACTAAAAGTGAAGGGGAGGGGGAGAGAGAGAGAGAGAGAGAGAGAACAAGTTACAAGTTCTGTTGTTTGTAGGACCATGTAAATGTAGGTTAGATTTTTGGATTTAATAATAATTTGGGAGCTCGTTCATCTGTAGGGTGTTCATATCTTGGGCTTTTGTAATCCAAAGATGACCTGTATCATATGTCTGCCACACTCACACTCAAATCTGCAATGGGTGCTTTAATTTTTATCATTTTATTTTGTGTCATTAAAAATGTGTCATCCTACCGTTGCTTTCGAGGTCAAAATTACTCCAAGCTGATGGTATTTGCTGTGGTACTGGGTGATTTCTGAACTGACCATTCATAATGCTTCTGACTGCACAATCATGATCTGGAATCACATAGAAAGAATTGATTTAGCAATGAACTCCTGTCAGTGACCTCTCTGTAAATATGTTTAAGATTACTGCAACAAAAAAAAGAGAGATTTACAAAGATTTTGAAACAAGAAACCACCCAGGTCAGGTCAAGGTTCTGCCATTCCCATTAAACCTGCTGCCGATTTTTTTCTTTGTCCCAATGCCAGTCCTCTGACCTTGCAGCATCATCGTTGCTACCATTTCATCTCTCTGCTCTTTCAGAGAATTTCCTTTCCATTTCTGAAAGAAACACAAAACGGCAGGAAACACTCAGGAGGTCGGGCATTATGTGAGGAAAGAGGAACAAGACTTCCAGCGGTTCCTCGTTCTACATTCGCCACCTGACTTGTTGAGTATCCCCAGCATTTTCTTTTTCAGATTTCCAGCATCTGCTGTTTTTTTATTGGCTCTTTGTTCCATTCTCTGGACACCCTGCCTCACCAAAACTGTTCAACACAACCCCTTGATGGGCTGTCAATCAGCTCTCAAGTAGTAAACTGGATCTAAAAAGAAATGAAAAACCCAATATTTTCTTACTTGGGGGACAGCTGACAACAGGAACCAGCCGTTATTCCTTTCTCTCATCAGCCATCACATATTCACTTCTTTGTTCAGTCCATAAGATAGGAGCAGAATTAGGCCATTCAAACAGAGGTAAGTTTTAAAAACTTCATTCTCCTGCTTATTCCTCTAATCCTTAATCCGTTACCAGTCAAGAATTTATCAATCTCTGCCATAAATGCACTCAATGACTGGGTCTCTGCAGCTGTCTGTGACAAAGAATTCAGCAGATTCACCACCTCTGGCTGAAGAAGCTCTAGATTCTGAGAGGCTTTTGCACCACAATAAGGTCACTGAGATGTGTGTCTCTTTCTATGGAAGTCACCTGACGTGTTGAGTATTTACAACATTCTTTGTTTTGGGTATCGCAGTTGATTTATCAGCTTGTTTTGATGATGGATTCCAGCAGGGTTAGTGAAGCAACAATAACCATCCTGGTTCTTCTGAATGTTGCTGCTGTTGCTGCACGTTGATGGATCATGCCTGGTATTTGTTAATTTTAACCACACCTGCTAAACTTCTTACTTAAAGCCATAGAGACATGGAGTTGTGCAGAACCAGAACGGCCCCTTCAGTCTTTTGCACTCATCTGACTTTCCTTACAACCTACAAATACCAGCGAGGGCAGGAGCACCCCCCCCCCCCCAAGGTCAGCGAGACACCTGAGGGATCATGGGTAAGAGGCACGAAGGCTGAAGACTCCTCTCCCCCGGTACACGAGACAGGAATTCGAGAGTTGGAGTTCGGGGTCTCAGCATCTGTGAATCCAGTCTGGTGTTTGAGGTCCCATCATCAGTGAGACCTGGGGTCAATACCAAAGATTGAACCCTGAAGGTCAATCGGAAGTTCGGAAGTCGAGGCCCAGTGGCCCTGGGTCTGCGAGTTTGTGAGTCTACTGGGGAAGTTGGAGGCCTGATCTCAGTGAATCAGAGTGTCCAATGGAGGCAGTGCATCCTGGGGATGGAGGACTGTCTCTATGTGTGAGGGGTGAGTGGATAGGAAGGAGGACAGAGGTTTGTTCTGCTGTTGTAGTTTTGTTCCTGTTGTTCTGCTGAACATTGTGGGCATTCTCCTTTGGTGCCAGGATGTGTGATTCCAGTTTATTCTTAGGTTGTGATGATTGTGAACAAAAACAATGCATTTCACTGTATGTACATATGATATATGAATCTGAACGTAGTACTCCAAATGTGGTCTAACCAGTTGAACCTTACCTGGTAGCTTAATAACTTACTTATCTACTACAGCATCGAAGGAGGCTATTTGATTCACCAGGCTTTTGTTGACTTTCAGCAGACAATTAGTCTCAACTTCTCCCACACCTTTCTTTATTTCACGTTGCCCTGTAATTTATTCTCTCCGCTGATCTATCTAAGTGTGAATGTACAGTGGCCAATTAAAACCATCAGTGCGTGATTGGGATGTGGAATAAAACCAAGCACCCGGATGAAACCCATGTGGTCACTGTGAGAATGTACAAACTCCACATAGAGAGCACCGGAGGTCAGGATCGAACACGGGTCTCTATTCTAGTCTAACTTGTGTATCACTGTGCCACTCCTGTTCTATAAAAACTGACCCCACTTTTACTCTGTCATCCCCAAGGAGATTGGCTTCAAAGTTCAGTGTAAACTTAAAGTCAAAGTCCATATATGTCACCACATACAATCCTGAGATTCCTTTTCTTGTGGGCATTCACAGTAAATACAAGAAACACAATAGAATCAATGAGCATCCAACAAGACAGACAAACAACCAATGCGGATAAGACAACAAACTGTGCAAATATAAGAGATGAATTAATAATAATATTATACATAAATAATAAATATCAAGAGCAAGAGATGAAGAGTCTGTGAAAGTAAGTTAGTGAATAGAACGGTTCAGTGATTCGGGAGAGTGAAGTTGAGTGAGTTATCCTCTCTGGTCCAAGAAATAATGGTTGAGAGATAATAACTGTTCCTGAACCTGGTGGTGTGGGGTCCTGCGGCTCCTGTACTTTCTTTCTGATGCAGTGAGAAGACAGCATGGCCTGGATGGTGGGGGTCCCTGATAATGGATGCTGCTTTCCTATGTAGATGTGCTCAATGCTGGGGAGGGCTTTACCGTTGATGGACTGAATGGTATTTTTTGGAGGCTTTTAAATTCTAGGGTATTGGTGTTTCCATTCCAGGCTGTGATGCAACCAGTCAATATACTCTGTACCACATATCAACAGAAGTTCCTCAAAGTTTTAGATGACGTGTCGAATCTCCAAACTTCTAAGAAAGTAGAGGCACTGCCATGCTTTCTTCATAATGGCACTTTGCACTATATCTAGAACAGATCCTCTGAAATGATCTGTCAAAAAACTGTAGATGCTGGAAATCTGAATTAAAAATCAGAAAATGCAGAACCTCTTTGTAGGTCAGGTAGTATTTGTGAAGAGAGAAATGAGAGTTAACACGTCTAGTTGAAGATCCTCTATTCAATCTGGGAAAGAGAAATAAAGCTTTTCTTATCTGCCTTCCCCAGTTCAGAGTCTTAGACCTGAAACAGTAAGTCTTGTTTAATTCTCCACAGATACAGCCTGGTCCGATAAATATTTCCAGAAACCTGTGTTTGATTTAAATTTTCTGAAGAACACCGTACCACCAGGCTCAAGGACAGCTTCTACTCCACTGTTACCAGACTTTTGACAAGGATATGATGAAGATCAATTCTCAGTTTCCCAATCCACTGTGTCATGAGCCTTGAAACTTATTTGCTGACCTGCACCACATTTTCTCTGTAACTGTAACATTCTGTTTCTCTTTGGTGGTACCTCGATGTACCGATGACATGTGAGAGCAGCTTTTCACCATCTTGACAATGTGACAATAATAAGCCTATTTCCAGTTACTATTCTTATTAATATACAACACTAAGTTACACCTTATCATTAAAACATAAGCGATTTTGTGGATTCTCGATCAACACACACAAAGTGCTGAAGGAACTCAGCTGGTCAGGCAGCATCTATGGAGGGAAATGTACAGTCGACATATCGGGCCAAGATCATTCATCAGAACTGGAAAGGAAGGAGACAGAAGTCAGAATAGGAAGGTGAGGGAAGGGAACATGAAAAGGAATGATGTGAGTAGCTGGGTGATGATAGGTGGAGGAGGCAAAGGGCTGGAGGAAGATTCTGATAGGAGAGCACTGTAGACCATGGAATCTTATAAGGTGAGGGGGTAGCCAGCCACAGAGAGAGATGATGCACAGGATGTGAGGGCTTTCTTTAAAACGTTTTATCCTTGCTTCTGCTGTTCATTTCCCTCCGTAGGTGCTGCCTGATCTGCTGAGTTCCTCCAGCATCTTGTGTGTCTTGATACATGCTGTCAGTGCCTGTTCCACAACTGGTTTTGAAAACCCTGAAATAGACTTGTGACTGAGGAAAGCCTCTACTCTTTCTTTTGGCAATTGTTTCTCAGGGTGTTTTTGGCAAAAATGTTTTCACTTGCAACATCAATAATCCAGTTCTTGGTTTATTGAGTAATAAGAAGTTAAGTGACCTTGTTGAGTAACGTCAGCACTGACACTACTAAAGGGAGCGGTAATAGACAATGAGACATTCATCTTCTAGTTCATATCCGCACCGTTCTTACGGAATACATTGCAGAAAAAGCTTATGTTGTGTATTTAATATTTCAGTAATATTGAAAACATATTGTTTGGTTAAACATTCTTTGTTTACAGAATTCATTAAGGGTAATATGTAAATGTTTGTGAATGGCATATGTCATAATGCCACCGTGTCATATATGAGAACCTCACCAAGGGTAAAACAACACTAAGACATGTTACTCCCAGCTCAGTGTTTTTCTTTTGATTAGTTTTATATTTTGGAATTACAAAACATAACAGCTTATGTCACACTAGGTCTGAGTCTGGCAGCCAGCATTGGGACACAACAGAAAGCTGCAGGACAGTGTGGTGTCATGGCAAGGATGGGTGAAGTGTCAAGTCTGTAGACAGACTTGACATTGGGGTGGTGGCAACGTGTGGCTGCTGTGGATCGTTGTGTTAAGGAAGGGGCAAGTTTGGCAAACTCGGCACAAAGGAAGAGTCTGAGAACTAGGAGCAGGGGCAGAACAGTCAGCCTTACAATGGCTGAATCACCTCCCATACTCTCCCCCAGTCTATTTTTCTCATTGTTTAAATGTCTGTCAATCACCACCATCCCAATTTCTTCACTTGTTCCCTTCATTCCAGGAATCAGCTTAAATTATCACTGAGCTGACATCTGAGTGATTATTGACTCTAAACGAAGCAGATTGAAATGGTATGCAATATTCCGGGGGTTAGGGGCTGGCTGAGGTCACAGTTGTACAGGCAGTAAAGTCATTGCTTCACACCCCCAATGACTGACGATCGAACATGGTCTTTGGTCTTGTCCGTGTGCGGCTTGCTCCTACTCCCTGCGGCCATCTAGGTTTTCTCCAACACCAAACGCCTACCCCATCATACGACCAAGTTCCTCTACAATCAATCCCGTATCCATGACACCTCCAGTTTCCTCCACCACCAATCCCCTATCCATCACACCTCCGGTTTCCTTTTAGAACCAATCCGCTATCCGTCACACCACTGGTTTCCTCCACCACCAATCCCCTATCCATCACAAAACCGATTTCCTCCACGATCAAAATACTATCCATCACAACTCCAATTTCCACCACCACCAATCCCCTATCCATCACAACTCCGGTTTTCTTTACCACCAATCCGCTATCCATCACACCTCCGATTTCCACCATCACCAATCCCCTATCCATCCAACATCCGGTTTCCTTTACCACAAATCCCCTATCCATCACATCTCCGAATTCCTTTTCCACAAATCCCCTATCCATCACTCCTCCGGTTTCCTTTACCACAAATCCCCTATCCATCACATCTCCGAATTCCTTTTCCACAAATCCCCTATCCATCACACCTCAGATTTCCTTTACCACAAACCCCCTATCCATCAGACCTCCGATTTCATGCACCACCAAACCCCTATACATCACACCTGCAATTTCCTCCACCACCACTCCCCTATCCATCACACCTCCAATTTCCTTTACAACCAACCCCATATTCATCACACCTCTGATTTCCATTTACACCAATCCCCTATCCATCACACCTCCGGCTTTCTTTAGCACCAATCCCCTATCCATCACACCTCCAATTTCCTCCACCACCATTCCCTTATCCATCACACCTCAGGTTTCCGTTACCACCGATCCCCTATCCATCACACCTCCAATTTCCTCCACCACCAACCTCCTATCCATCACACCTCTGGATTCCTTTACAACCAACCCCTATCCATCACACCTCCGATTTCCTCCACCACCAATCCCCTATCCATCACATCTCCGGTTTCCTTTACCACCAATCCCCTATCCATCACAACTCCAATTTCCTTTACCACCAATCCCCTATCCATCACACCTCCGATTTCCTCCACCACCAACCTCCTATCCATCACACCTCTGGATTCCTTTACAACCAACCCCTATCCATCACACCTCCGGTTTCCTTTAGCACCAATCCCCAAACCATCACACCACCGGTTTCCTTTACCACCAATCCACTATCCATCAGACCTCCGAATTCCGTTACATCCAATACTCTATCCGTCAAAAATCAGGTTTCCTCCACCACCAATCCGCTATTCATCACACCTCCAACTTCCTTTACCACCAACCCCTATCCATCACACCTCCGACTTCCTTTACCACCAATCCCCTATCCATCACACCTCCGACTTCCTTTACCACCGATCCCCTATCCGTCACACCTCCGAACTCCATTAGCAACAATCCCCTATCCATCACACCTCCGAACTCCATTAGCAACAATCCCCTATCCATCACACCTCCGATTTCCTCCACCACCAACCCACTATCAATCACACCTCCGATTTCCTCCACCACCAATCCCCTATATGTCACACCTCCGATTTCCTTTACCACCAATCCCCTGTCCATCACACCTCTGGTTTCCTTTACCATCAATCCCCTATCCATCACACCTCCGATTTCCTCCACCACCAATCCCCTATTCATCACACCTCCGATTTCCTTTACCAACAATCCACTATCCATCACACCTCCGATTTCCTCCACCACCAATCCCCTATTCATCACTCCTCCGGTTTCCTTTACCACCAATCCACTATCCATCACACCTCCGATTTCCTCCACCACCAATCCCCTATACGTCACACCTCCGATTTCCTTTACCACCAATCCCCGATCCATCACACCTCTGGTTTCCTTTACCACCAATCCTTTATCCATCACACCTCCGATTTCCTTTACAACCAAACCCTATCCATCACACTTCCGATTTCCTCCACCACCAATTACCTATTCATCACACCTCCGATTTCCATTACCACCGATCCCCTATCCATCACACCTCCGATTTCCTTTACCACCAGTCCCCTATCCATCACACCTCAGATTTCCTTTACCACCAACCCCAATCCATCACACCTCCGGTTTCAATTACCACCGATCCCCTATCCATCACACCTCCGATTACCTCCACCACCAATCCCCAATCCATCACACCTCCGGTTTCCTTTAGCACCAATCCACAAACCATCACACCACCGGTTTCCTTTACCACCAATCCACTATCCATCAGACCTCCGAATTCCTTTACATCCAATACTCTATCCGTCAAAAATCAGGTTTCCTCCACCACCAATCCGCTATTCATCACACCTCCGACTTCCTTTACCACCAACCCCTATCCATCACACCTTCGATTTCCATTACCACCAACCCCTATCCATCACACCTCCGACTTCCTTTACCACCAATCCCCTATCCATCACACCTCCGACTTCCTTTACCACCGATCCCCTATCCGTCACACCTCCGAACTCCATTAGCAACAATCCCCTATCCATCACACCTCCGAACTCCATTAGCAACAATCCCCTATCCATCACACCTCCGATTTCCTCCACCACCAACCCACTATCAATCACACCTCCGATTTCCTCCACCACCAATCCCCTATATGTCACACCTCCGATTTCCTTTACCACCAATCCCCTGTCCATCACACCTCTGGTTTCCTTTACCATCAATCCCCTATCCATCACACCTCCGATTTCCTCCACCACCAATACCCTATTCATCACACCTCCGATTTCCTTTACCAACAATCCACTATCCATCACACCTCCGATTTCCTCCACCACCAATCCCCTATTCATCACTCCTCCGGTTTCCTTTACCACCAATCCACTATCCATCACACCTCCGATTTCCTCCACCACCAATCCCCTATACGTCACACCTCCGATTTCCTTTACCACCAATCCCCGATCCATCACACCTCTGGTTTCCTTTACCACCAATCCTTTATCCATCACACCTCCGATTTCCTTTACAACCAAACCCTATCCATCACACTTCCGATTTCCTCCACCACCAATTACCTATTCATTACACCTCCGATTTCCATTACCACCGATCCCCTATCCATCACACCTCCGATTTCCTTTACCACCAGTCCCCTATCCATCACACCTCAGATTTCCTTTACCACCAACCCCAATCCATCACACCTCCGGTTTCAATTACCACCGATCCCCTATCCATCACACCTCCGATTACCTCCACCACCAATCCCCAATCCATCACACCTCCGGTTTCCTTTAGCACCAATCCACAAACCATCACACCACCGGTTTCCTTTACCACCAATCCACTATCCATCAGACCTCCGAATTCCTTTACATCCAATACTCTATCCGTCAAAAATCAGGTTTCCTCCACCACCAATCCGCTATTCATCACACCTCCGACTTCCTTTACCACCAAACCCTTATACATCACACATACGATTTTATTTACAACCGATCCCCTATCCATCACACCTCCAGTCTCCTTTACCACAAATCCCCTATCCATCACACCTCCGATTTCCTCCACCACCAATCCCCTATACGTCACACCTCCGATTTCCTTTACCACCAACCCCCTATCCATCACACATCCAATTTTATTTACCACCAACTATCCCCTATCCATCACACCTCCGACTTCCTTTACCACCAACCCCTATCCATCACATCTCTGATTTCCATTACCAACAATCCCCTATCCATCACACCTCCGATTTCCTCCACCACCAATCCCCTATAAGTCACACCTCCGATTTCCTTTAGAACCAAACCCCTATCCATCACACATCCGATTTTATTTACAACCGATCCCCTATCCATCACACCTCCGATTTCCTCCACCACCAATTACCTATTCATCACACCTCCAACTTCCTTTACCACCAACCCCTTTCCATCACACCTCCGATTTCCTTTACCACCAAACCCATATCCATCACACCTCCGGTTTCCTTTACCACCAATCCCCTATCCATCACACCTCCGGGTTCCTTTACCACCAATCCCCTATCCATAACATATCCGAATTCCTTTACCACCAATCCCATATCCATCACACCTCCAATTTCCTCCACCACCAATCCACTATCCATCACACCTCCGATTTCCGTTAATACCAATCCCCTATCCATCACAACTCCGGTTTCCTTTAGCACCAAAGCCCTATCCATCACACCTCCGGTTTCCTTTACCACTAATCCCCTATCCATCACACCTACAGCTTTCTTTTACCACCAATCCCCTATCGATCACACCTCCGGATTTCTTTACCACCAATCCCCTATCCAGAACACCTCCAGTTTCCTTTACCACCAATCCCCTAGCAATCACACCTCCAGTCTCCTTTACCACCAAATCCCCTATCCATCACACATCAGGTTTCCTCCACCACCAATCCCCTATACGTCACACCTCCGATTTCCGTTAATACCAATCCCCTATCCATCACACCTCCGGTTTCCTTTAGCACCAAAGCCCTATCCATCACACCTCCGGTTTCCTTTACCACTAATCCCCTATCCATCACACCTACAGCTTTCTTTTACCACCAATCCCCTATCGATCACACCTCCGGATTTCTTTACCACCAATCCCCTATCCAGAACACCTCCAGTCTCATTTACCACCAAATCCCCTATCCATCACACATCAGGTTTCCTCCACCACCAATCCCCTATACGTCACACCTCTGATTTCCTTTACCACCAATTCTCTATTCATCACACCTCCGATCTCCTTTACCACCAAACCCTATCCATCACACCTCCGATTTCCTCCACCACCAATTACCTATTCATCAAACATCCGACTTCCTTTACCACAAACCCCAATCCATCACATCTCCGGTTTCCATTACCACCAATCCACTATACATCAGACCTCCGAATTCCTTTACATCCAATACTCTATCCGTCAAAAATCAGGTTTGCTCCACCACCAATCCGCTTTTCATCACACCTCCGACTTCCTTTACCACCAACCCCTATCCATCACACCTCCGATTTCCTCCACCACCAATCCCCTATCCATCACACCTCCGATTTCCTTTACCACCGATCCCCTATCCGTCACACCTCCGAACTCCATTAGCAACAATCCCCTATCCATCACACCTCCGAACTCCATTAGCAACAATCCCCTATCCATCACACCTCCGATTTCCTCCACCACCAACCCACTATCAATCACACCTCCGATTTCCTCCACCACCAATCCCCTATATGTCACACCTCCGATTTCCTTTACCACCAATCCTCTGTCCATCACACCTCCGGTTTCCTTTACCATCAATCCCCTATCAATCACACCTCCGATTTCCTCCACCACCAATCCCCTATTCATCACACCTCTGATTTCCTCCACCACCAATCCCCTATATGTCACACCTCCGATTTCCTTTACCACCAACCCCCTATATGTCACACCTCCGAATTACTTTACCACCAACCCCCTATCCATCACACCTCCGGTTTCCTTTACCACCAATCCCCTATCCATCACACCTCCGGTTTCCTTTACCACCAATCCCCTATCCATCACACCTCTGATTTCCTCCACCACCATTCTCCTATCCATCACACCTCCAATTTGCTCCACCATCAATCCCCTATCAATCACAACTCCAATTTCCTTTACCACCAATCACCTATCCATCACCCCCCCGGTTTACTCCAACTCCAATCCCCTATCCATCACACCTCCGATATCCTCCACCACCAATCCCCCATCCATCACACCTCCAGTTTCCTTTACCAGTGTTCCCCTATCCATCACACCTCCGAATTCCATTACCACCAATCCCCTATCCATCACACCTCCGATTTCCTCCACCACCAATTACCTATTCATCACACCTCCGATTTCCATTACCACCGATCCCCTATCCATCACACCTCCGATTTCCTTTACCACCAGTCCCCTATCCATCACACCTCTGATTTCCTCCACCACCAATCCCAATCCATCACACCTCCGGTTTCAATTACCACCGATCCCCTATCCATCACACCTCCGATTACTTCCACCAACAATCCCCAATCCATCACACCTCCGGTTTCCTTTAGCACCAATCCACAAACCATCACACCACCGGTTTCCTTTACCACCGATCCCCTATCCGTCACACCTCCGAACTCCATTAGCAACAATCCCCTATCCATCACACCTCCGAACTCCATTAGCAACAATCCCCTATCCATCACACCTCCGATTTCCTCCACCACCAACCCACTATCAATCACACCTCCGATTTCCTCCACCACCAATCCCCTATATGTCACACCTCCGATTTCCTTTACCACCAATCCCCTATATGTCACACCTCCGATTTCCTTTACCACCAACCCCCTATCAATCACACCTCCGATTTCCTCCACCACCAATCCCCTATTCATCACACCTCTGATTTCCTCCACCACCAATCCCCTATATGTCACACCTCCGATTTCCTTTACCACCAACCCCCTATAAGTCACACCTCCGAATTACTTTACCACCAACCCCCTATCCATCACACCTCCGGTTTCCTTTACCACCAATCCCCTATCCATCACGTCTCCGGTTTCCTTTACCACCAATCCCCTATCCATCACACCTCTGATTTCCTCCACCACCATTCTCCTATCCATCACACCTCCAATTTGCTCCACCATCAATCCCCTATCAATCACAACTCCAATTTCCTTTACCACCAATCCACTATCCATCAGACCTCCGAATTCCTTTACATCCAATACTCTATCCGTCAAAAATCAGGTTTCCTCCACCACCAATCCGCTATTCATCACACCTCCGATTTCCTTTACCACCAACCCCTATCCATCACACCTCCGAGGTCCTTTACCACCAACCCCTATCCATCACACCTCCGGTTTCCTTTAGCACCAATCCACAAACCATCACACCACCGGTTTCCTTTACCACCAACCCCTATCCATCACACCTTCGATTTCCATTACCACCAACCCCTATCCATCACAACTCCGATTTCCATTAGCAACAATCCCCTATCCATCACTCCTCCGATTTCCTCCACCACCAATCCCCTATAAGTCACACCTCCGATTTCCTTTAGCACCAAACCCCTATACATCACACATCCGATTTTATTTACAACCGATCCCCTATCCATCACACCTCCGATTTCCTCCACCACCAATTACCTATTCATCACACCTCCAACTTCCTTTACCACCAACCCCTTTCCATCACACCTCCGATTTCCTTAACCACCAATCCCCTATCCATAACACATCCGAATTCCTTTACCACCAATCCCATATCCATCACACCTCCAATTTCCTCCAGCACCAATCCACTATCCATCACACCTCCGATTTCCGTTAATACCAATCCCCTATCCATCACACCACCGGTTTCCTTTAGCACCAAAGCCCTATCCATCACAGCTCCGGTTTCCTTTACCACTAATCCCCTATCCATCACACCTACAGCTTTCTTTTACCACCAATCCCCTATCGATCACACCTCCGGATTTCTTTACCACCAATCCCCCATCCATCACACCTCCGGTTTCCTTTACCAGCGTTCCCCTATCCATCACACCTCCGAATTCCATTACCACCAATCCCCTATCCATCACACCTCCAGTCTCCTTTACCACCAAATCCTCTATCCATCACACCTCCGATTTCCTTTACAACCAATCCCTTTCCATCACACCTCCGATTTCCTCCACCACCAATCCCCTATACGTCACACCTCCGATTTCCTTTACCACCAATCCCCAATCCATCACACCTCCGGTTTCCTTTAGCACCAATCCACAAACCATCACACCACCGGTTTCCTTTACCACCGATCCCCTATCCGTCACACCTCCGAACTCCATTAGCAACAATCCCCTATCCATCACACCTCCGAACTCCATTAGCAACAATCCCCTATCCATCACACCTCCGATTTCCTCCACCACCAACCCACTATCAATCACACCTCCGATTTCCTCCACCACCAATCCCCTATATGTCACACCTCCGATTTCCTTTACCACCAATCCTCTGTCCATCACACCTCCGGTTTCCTTTACCATCAATCCCCTATCAATCACACCTCCGATTTCCTCCACCACCAATCCCCTATTCATCACACCTCTGATTTCCTCCACCACCAATCCCCTATATGTCACACCTCCGATTTCCTTTACCACCAACCCCCTATATGTCACACCTCCGAATTACTTTACCACCAACCCCCTATCCATCACACCTCCGGTTTCCTTTACCACCAATCCCCTATCCATCACACCTCCGGTTTCCTTTACCACCAATCCCCTATCCATCACACCTCTGATTTCCTCCACCACCATTCTCCTATCCATCACACCTCCAATTTGCTCCACCATCAATCCCCTATCAATCACAACTCCAATTTCCTTTACCACCAATCACCTATCCATCACCCCCCCGGTTTACTCCAACTCCAATCCCCTATCCATCACACCTCCGATATCCTCCACCACCAATCCCCCATCCATCACACCTCCAGTTTCCTTTACCAGTGTTCCCCTATCCATCACACCTCCGAATTCCATTACCACCAATCCCCTATCCATCACACCTCCGATTTCCTCCACCACCAATTACCTATTCATCACACCTCCGATTTCCATTACCACCGATCCCCTATCCATCACACCTCCGATTTCCTTTACCACCAGTCCCCTATCCATCACACCTCTGATTTCCTCCACCACCAATCCCAATCCATCACACCTCCGGTTTCAATTACCACCGATCCCCTATCCATCACACCTCCGATTACTTCCACCACCAATCCCCAATCCATCACACCTCCGGTTTCCTTTAGCACCAATCCACAAACCATCACACCACCGGTTTCCTTTACCACCAATCCACTATCCATCAGACCTCCGAATTCCTTTACATCCAATACTCTATCCGTCAAAAATCAGGTTTCCTCCACCACCAATCCGCTATTCATCACACCTCCGATTTCCTTTACCACCAACCCCTATCCATCACACCTCCGAGGTCCTTTACCACCAACCCCTATCCATCACACCTCCGGTTTCCTTTAGCACCAATCCACAAACCATCACACCACCGGTTTCCTTTACCACCAACCCCTATCCATCACACCTTCGATTTCCATTACCACCAACCCCTATCCATCACACCTCCGATTTCCATTAGCAACAATCCCCTATCCATCACTCCTCCGATTTCCTCCACCACCAATCCCCTATAAGTCACACCTCCGATTTCCTTTAGCACCAAACCCCTATACATCACACATCCGATTTTATTTACAACCGATCCCCTATCCATCACACCTCCGATTTCCTCCACCACCAATTACCTATTCATCACACCTCCAACTTCCTTTACCACCAACCCCTTTCCATCACACCTCCGATTTCCTTAACCACCAATCCCCTATCCATAACACATCCGAATTCCTTTACCACCAATCCCATATCCATCACACCTCCAATTTCCTCCAGCACCAATCCACTATCCATCACACCTCCGATTTCCGTTAATACCAATCCCCTATCCATCACACCACCGGTTTCCTTTAGCACCAAAGCCCTATCCATCACAGCTCCGGTTTCCTTTACCACTAATCCCCTATCCATCACACCTACAGCTTTCTTTTACCACCAATCCCCTATCGATCACACCTCCGGATTTCTTTACCACCAATCCCCCATCCATCACACCTCCGGTTTCCTTTACCAGCGTTCCCCTATCCATCACACCTCCGAATTCCATTACCACCAATCCCCTATCCATCACACCTCCAGTCTCCTTTACCACCAAATCCTCTATCCATCACACCTCCGATTTCCTTTACAACCAATCCCTTTCCATCACACCTCCGATTTCCTCCACCACCAATCCCCTATACGTCACACCTCCGATTTCCTTTACCACCAATCCCCTATCCATCACACCTCCGGTTTCCTTTACCACCAATCCTTTATCCATCACACCTCCGATCTCCTTTACCACCAAACCCTATCCATCACACCTCCGATTTCCTCCACCACCAATTACCTATTCATCACACCTCCGATTTCCTTTACCACCAACCCCTTTCCATCACACCTCCGATTTCCTTTACCACCAATCCCCTATCCATCACACCTCCGATATCCTCCACCACCAATCCCCCATCCTTCACACCTCCGGTTTCCTTTAGAACCAATCCCCAAACCATCACACCACCGGTTTCCTTTACCACCAATCCACTTTCCATCAGACCTCCGAATTCCTTTACATCCAATACTCTATCCGTCAAAAATCAGGTTTCCTCCACCACCAATCCGCTATTCATCACACCTCCGACTTCCTTTACCACCAACCCCTATCCATCACACCTCCGATTTCCTTTACCACCAACCCCTATCCATCACACCTCCGACTTCCTTTACCACCAATCCCCTATCCATCACACCTCCGATTTCCTCCACTACCAATCCCCTATCCATCACACCTCCGATTTCCTCCACTACCAATCCCCTATCCATCACACCTCCGATTTCCATTAGCAACAATCCCCTATCCATCACACCTCCGATTTCCATTACCACCGATCCCCTATCCATCACACCTCCGATTTCCTCCACCCCCAATCCACTATCCATCACACCTCCGGTTTCCTTTACCATCAATCCCATATCCATCACACCTCCGATTTCCATTACCACCGATCCCCTATCCATCACACCTCCGATTTCCTCCACCCCCAATCCACTATCCATCACACCTCCGGTTTCCTTTACCACCAATCCCCTATCCATCACCCCTCCGATTTCCTCCACCACCATTCCACTATCAATCACAACTCCAATTTCCTTTACCATCAATCACCTATCCATCACCCCCCCGGTTTACTCCAACTCCAATCCCCTATCCATCACACCTCCGATATCCTCCACCACCAATCCCCCATCCATCACACCTCCGATTTCCTCCACCACCAATCCCCTATTCATCACTCCTCCGGTTTCCTTTACCACAAATCCCCTATCCATCACACCTCCGATATCCTCCACCACCAATCCCCCATCCATCACACCTCCGATTTCCTCCACCACCAATCCCCTATTCAACACTCCTCCGGTTTCCTTTACCACCAATCCCCTATCCATCACACCTCCGATTTCCTCCACCACCAATCCCCTATACGTCACACCTCCGATTTCCATTACCACCGATCCCCTATCCATCACACCTCCGATTTCCTCCACCCCCAATCCACTATCCATCACACCTCCGGTTTCCTTTACCACCAATCCCCTATCCATCACACCTCCGATATCCTCCACCACCAATCCCCCATCCATCACACCTCCGGTTTCCTTTACCAGCGTTCCCCTATCCATCACACCTCCGAATTCCATTACCACCAATCCCCTATCCATCACACCTCCGGTTTCCTTTACCACCAATTCTCTATCCATCACACCTCCGATTTCCTCCACCACCAATCGCCTGTCCATTACACCTCCGGTTTCCTTTACCATCAATCCCCTATCCATCACACCTCCGATTTCCATTACCACCGATCCCCTATCCATCACACCTCCGATTTCCTCCACCCCCAATCCACTATCCATCACACCTCCGGTTTCCTTTACCACCAATCCCCTATCCATCACACCTCCGATTTCCTCCACCACCATTCTCTTATCCATCACACCTCCAATTTGCTCCACCCCCAATCCACTATCCATCACATCTCCGGTTTCCTCCACCACCATTCCCCTATCAATCACAACTCCAATTTCCTTTACCACCAATCCAATATTCATCACACCTCAGATTTCCTTTACCACCAATCCCCTATCCATCACACCTCCGATTTCTTCCACCACCATTCCCCTATCAATCACAACTCCTATTTCCTTTACCACCAATCCAATATTCATCACACCTCAGATTTCCTTTACCACCAATCACCTATCCATCACACCTCCGATATCCTCCACCACCAATCCCCCATCCATCACACCTCCGGTTTCCTTTACCAGCGATCCCCTATCCATCACACCTCCGATTTCCTCCACCACCAATCCCCTATCCATCACACCTCCAATTTCCTCCATCACCAATCCACTATCCATCACACCTCTGGTTTCCTTTAGCACCAATCCCCTATCCATCACACCTCCGATTTCCTCCACCAGCAATCCCCTATCCATCACACCTCCAATTTCCTCCACCACCAATCCCCAAACCATCACACCACCGGTTTCCTTTACCACTATCCTTTACATCCAATACTCTATCCGTCAAAAATCAGGTTTCCTCCACCACCAATCCGCTATTCATCACACCTCCGACTTCCTTTACCACCAACCCCTATCCATCACACCTCCGTCTTCCATTAGCAACAATCCCCTATCCATCACACCTCCAATTTCCTCCACCACCAATCCGCTATTCATCACACCTCCGACTTCCTTTACCACCAAACCCCAATCCATCACACATCCCATTTTATTTACCACCGATCCCCTATCCATCACACCTCCGATTTCCTTTACCACCAAACCCCAATCCATCACACATCCCATTTTATTTACCACCGATTCCCCATCCATCACACCTCCGATATCCTCCACCACCAATCCCCCATCCATCACACCTCCGGTTTCCGTTACCAGCGATCCCCTATCCATCACACCTCCAATTTCCTCCACCACCAATCCCCTATCCATCACACCTCCAATTTCCTCCACCACCAATCCCCTATCCATCACACCTCCGAATTCCATTACCACCAATCCCCTATCCATCACATCTCCAATTTCCTCCACCACCAATCCACTATCCATCACACCTCTGGTTTCCTTTAGCACCAATCCCCAAACCATCACACCACCGGTTTCCTCCACCACCAATCCCCTATCCATCACACCTCCGATTTCCTTTACCACCAACCCCTTTCCATCACACCTCCGATTTCCTTTACCACCAATCCCCTATCCATCACACCTCTGATTTCCTCCACCACCAATCCACTATCCATCACTCCTCCGGTTTCCTTTACCACCAATCCCCTATCCATCACACCTCCGGTTTCCTTTACCACCAATCACCTATCCATCTCACCTACGGTTTCCTTTACCACCAATCCTCTATCCATCACACCTCCGATTTCCTCCACCACCAATCCCCTATCCATCACACCTCCGATTTCCATTACCACCGATCACCTATCCATCACACCTCCGATTTCCTCCACCCCCAATCCACTATCCTTCACACCTACGGTTTCCTTTACCACCAATCCCCTATCCATCACACCTCCGATTTCCTCCACCACCAATCCCCTGTCCATCACACCTCCGCTTTCCTTTACCATCAATCCCCTATCCATCACACCTCCGATTTCCTCCACCACCAATCCCCTGTCCATCACACCTCCGCTTTCCTTTACCATCAATCCCCTATCCATCACACCTCCAATTTGCTCCACCCCCAATCCACTATCCATCACACCTACGACTTCCTTTACCACCAACCCCTATCCATCACACCTCCGATTTCCATTAGCAACAATCCACTATCCATCACACCTCCGATTTCCTCCACCCCCAATCCACTATCCATCACACCTCTGGTTTCCTTTACCACCAATTCCCCTATCCATCACACCCCCGATATCCTCCACCACTAATCCCCCATCCATCACACCTCCGGTTTCCTTTACCAGCGATCCCCTATCCATCACACCTCCGGTTTCCTTTAACACCAATCCCCTATCCATCACACCTCCGATTTCCTCCACCACCAATCCACTATCCATCACTCCTCCGGTTTCCTTTACCACCAATCCCCTATCCATCACACCTCTGATTTCCTCCACCACCAATCCCCTATCCATCACACCTCCGGTTTCCTTTACCACCAATCACCTATCCATCACACCTCCGGTTTCCTTTACCACCAATCCTCTATCCATCACACCTCCGATTTCCTCCACCACCATTCTCCTATCCATCACACCTCCAATTTGCTCCACCCCCAATCCACTATCCATCACAGATCAGGTTTCCTCCACCACCAATCCCCTATTCATCACACCTCCGACTTCCTTTACCACCAACCCCTATCCATCACACCTCCGACTTCCTTTACCACCAACCCCTATCCATCACACCTCCGATTTCCACCACCACCAATCCCCTATCCATCACACCTCCGGTTTCCTTTACCACCAATCCCCTATCCATCACACCTCCGATTTCCTCCACCACCAATCCCCTATCCATCACACCTCCGGTTTCCTTTACCACCAATCCCCTATCCATCTCACCTCCGATTTCCTCCACCACCAATCCCCTATCCATCACACCTCCGACTTCCTTTACCACCAACCCCTATCCATCACACCTCCGATTTCCTCCACCACCAATCCCCTATCCATCACACCTCTGGTTTCCTTTACCACCAATCCCCTATCCATCACACCTCCGATTTCCTCCACCACCAATCCCCTATCCATCACACCTCCGATTTGCTCCACCACCAATCCCCTATTCATCACACCTCCGATTTCCTCCACCACCAATCTCCTTTCCATCACACCTCCGATTTCCATTACCACCGATCCACTATCAGTCACACCTCCGGTTTCCTTTACCACCAATCCCCTATCCATTACACCTCCGATTTCCTCCACCACCATTCTCCTATCCATCACACCTCCAATTTGCTCCACCATCAATCCCCTATCCATCACAACTCCAATTTCCATTACCACCAATCCACTTTCCATCACACCTCCGGTTTCCTCCACCACCAATCCCCTATCCATCACACCTTCAATTTCCTTTAGCACCAATCCCCAAACCATCTCACCACCGGTTTCCTTTACCACTATCCTTTACATCCAATGCTCTATCCGTCAAAAATCAGGTTTCCTCCACCACCAATCCGCTATTCATCACACCTCCTACTTTCTTTACCACCAACCCCTATCCATCACACCTCCGATTTCCATTAGCAACAATCCCCTATCCATCACACCTCCGATTTCCTCCACCACCAATCCCCTATACGTCACACCTCCGATTTCCTTTACCACCAAACCCCTATCCATCACACATCCGATTTTATTTACCACCGATCCCCTATCCATCACACCTCCGATTTCCTTTACCACCAACCCCTATCCATCACACCTCCGATTTCCTCCACCACCAATTACCTATTCATCACACCTCCGATTTCCTTTACCACCAAACCCATATCCATCACACCTCCGATTTCCTCCACCACCAATCCCCTATACGTCACACCTCCGATTTTATTTACCACCGATCCCCTATCCATCACACATCCGATTTCCTTTACCACCAACCCCTATCCATCACACCTCCGATTTCCTCCACCACCAAATCCCTATCCATCACACCTCCGATTTCCTTTACCACCAATCCCCTATCCATCACACCTCTGATTTCCTCCACCACCAATCCACTATCCATCACTCCTCCGGTTTCCTTTACCACCAATCCCCTATCCATCACACCTCCGGTTTCCTTTACCACCAATCACCTATCCATCTCACCTACGGTTTCCTTTACCACCAATCCTCTATCCATCACACCTCCGATTTCCTCCACCACCAATCCCCTATCCATCACACCTCCGATTTCCATTACCACCGATCACCTATCCATCACACCTCCGATTTCCTCCACCCCCAATCCACTATCCTTCACACCTACGGTTTCCTTTACCACCAATCCCCTATCCATCACACCTCCGATTTCCTCCACCACCAATCCCCTGTCCATCACACCTCCGCTTTCCTTTACCATCAATCCCCTATCCATCACACCTCCGATTTCCTCCACCACCAATCCCCTGTCCATCACACCTCCGCTTTCCTTTACCATCAATCCCCTATCCATCACACCTCCAATTTGCTCCACCCCCAATCCACTATCCATCACACCTACGACTTCCTTTACCACCAACCCCTATCCATCACACCTCCGATTTCCATTAGCAACAATCCACTATCCATCACACCTCCGATTTCCTCCACCCCCAATCCACTATCCATCACACCTCTGGTTTCCTTTACCACCAATTCCCCTATCCATCACACCCCCGATATCCTCCACCACTAATCCCCCATCCATCACACCTCCGGTTTCCTTTACCAGCGATCCCCTATCCATCACACCTCCGGTTTCCTTTAACACCAATCCCCTATCCATCACACCTCCGATTTCCTCCACCACCAATCCACTATCCATCACTCCTCCGGTTTCCTTTACCACCAATCCCCTATCCATCACACCTCTGATTTCCTCCACCACCAATCCCCTATCCATCACACCTCCGGTTTCCTTTACCACCAATCACCTATCCATCACACCTCCGGTTTCCTTTACCACCAATCCTCTATCCATCACACCTCCGATTTCCTCCACCACCATTCTCCTATCCATCACACCTCCAATTTGCTCCACCCCCAATCCACTATCCATCACAGATCAGGTTTCCTCCACCACCAATCCCCTATTCATCACACCTCCGACTTCCTTTACCACCAACCCCTATCCATCACACCTCCGACTTCCTTTACCACCAACCCCTATCCATCACACCTCCGATTTCCACCACCACCAATCCCCTATCCATCACACCTCCGGTTTCCTTTACCACCAATCCCCTATCCATCACACCTCCGATTTCCTCCACCACCAATCCCCTATCCATCACACCTCCGGTTTCCTTTACCACCAATCCCCTATCCATCTCACCTCCGATTTCCTCCACCACCAATCCCCTATCCATCACACCTCCGACTTCCTTTACCACCAACCCCTATCCATCACACCTCCGATTTCCTCCACCACCAATCCCCTATCCATCACACCTCTGGTTTCCTTTACCACCAATCCCCTATCCATCACACCTCCGATTTCCTCCACCACCAATCCCCTATCCATCACACCTCCGATTTCCTCCACCACCAATCTCCTTTCCATCACACCTCCGATTTCCATTACCACCGATCCACTATCAGTCACACCTCCGGTTTCCTTTACCACCAATCCCCTATCCATTACACCTCCGATTTCCTCCACCACCATTCTCCTATCCATCACACCTCCAATTTGCTCCACCATCAATCCCCTATCCATCACAACTCCAATTTCCATTACCACCAATCCACTTTCCATCACACCTCCGGTTTCCTCCACCACCAATCCCCTATCCATCACACCTTCAATTTCCTTTAGCACCAATCCCCAAACCATCTCACCACCGGTTTCCTTTACCACTATCCTTTACATCCAATGCTCTATCCGTCAAAAATCAGGTTTCCTCCACCACCAATCCGCTATTCATCACACCTCCTACTTTCTTTACCACCAACCCCTATCCATCACACCTCCGATTTCCATTAGCAACAATCCCCTATCCATCACACCTCCGATTTCCTCCACCACCAATCCCCTATACGTCACACCTCCGATTTCCTTTACCACCAAACCCCTATCCATCACACATCCGATTTTATTTACCACCGATCCCCTATCCATCACACCTCCGATTTCCTTTACCACCAACCCCTATCCCACACCTCCGATTTCCTCCACCACCAATTACCTATTCATCACACCTCCGATTTCCTTTACCACCAAACCCATATCCATCACACCTCCGATTTCCTCCACCACCAATCCCCTATACGTCACACCTCCGATTTTATTTACCACCGATCCCCTATCCATCACACATCCGATTTCCTTTACCACCAACCCCTATCCATCACACCTCCGATTTCCTCCACCACCAAATCCCTATCCATCACACCTCCGATTTCCTTTACCACCAATCCCGTATCCATCACACCTCCGATTTCCTTTAGCACCAAAGCCCTATCCATCACACCTCCAGTCTCCTTTACCAGCAAATCCTCTATCCATCACACCTCCGGTTTCCTTTACCACCAATCCCCTATCCGTCACACATCCGGTTTCCTTTACCACCAATCCCCTATCCATCAGACCTCTGGTTTCCTTTACCATCAATCTCCTATCCATCACACCTCCGGTTTCCTTTACCACCAATCCCCTATCCATCACTCCTCCGGTTTCCTTTACCACCAATCCCCTATCCATCATGCCTCTGGTTTCCTTTACCACCAATCCCCTATCCATCACTCCTCCGGTTTCCTTTACCACCAATCCCCTATCCATCATGCCTCTGGTTTCCTTTACCACCAATCCCCTATCCATCTCACCTCCGGTTTCCTTTACCACCAATCCCCTATCCATCACACCTCTGATTTCCTTTACCTCCAATCCCCTATCCTTCACACCTCCTATTTCCTCTACCACCAATCCCCTATCCATCACACCTCCGATTTCCTTTACCACCAATACCCCATCCATCACACCTCCGATTTCCTTTACCTCCAATCCCCTATCCATCACACCTCCTATTTCCTCCACCACCATTCCACTATCCATCACACCTCCTGTTACGTACTCGTGACACATGACAGTGGAGCCCTTGTCATGTGACTGGGGTTGAAGCTGTACTGGACTTGAGGTGATGGTCTTGTGATGGTGGAATGATGTCATTTTCCCGCCAGTAGAGATCATGTGATGGGTTTTTTTTACAGGTTATAAAAGGTAGACCCCACCCTGTGAGGAGGGGCAGTTCGTGGCTGGATTTGCCAGGTTGACTTCATGCCACTGCGTGTTTTAAGAGATGACGCAGTTTAGTTGAAGGATGAAGTTTTTATTTAATGCCTAAAGTTTAAAAGGTCATTGCCAGCAGGTTCTTTATGATTCTGTTAGTTCGAAATTAGAGGAGAGTGAAGATTCGAAGTTGGAAGTTAAAGATCGAGGAGAATCGCTTTCTACGGTGAAACGGGGGCGACCTTTGTTTGATCCTTATTTGGAAGGATTTCGTTGACTATCTTCGTGTTAATCCCTAGGTTTACCTAGAAAGGATTGAAGGTAGTGGAGAAGGAAAGGTCAGTGCCTTTAAGCCGTTCTGTTTCGTGAATTCTTCGTGGGAAGTTCAACATTGGGGATCGAAGCCAAGCGATGTGAAAGAGAATTTAAATCGTCCTATAAAGTCTCTCCTTTTAAATGGACTGTGAGCATATCGAACTTTTGGCAATACCACTTTAAAGAACTGTTTTTTTGAATATCACTTTACGAACTGTTTGGGCTACCGCTCAGCAGCTGTTTCCGGTTACGATAGTGTTTGTTTACTTTTGGGGGGTTTGTTTTCTGTGTTTAATAAACGTGTTGGTTGTTATAAGAAACCCTTGCCGTACTCATATATTTATTTTTGCCTGAATACGTAACATTAAATATGGGGGCCGCGTCTGGATTGAAACTTTTGAGTTTAATTGCTTGCTGACTTTTATATCGGTGTTTTGGAAACGGGGATTACTCGGTTCTTTTGTTTGGCTTGTTGTGGTATTCGGCTGCAATGAATATTGATGAGTTTCTGGCTTTGCCAGCTGCGGAGGTGTTGGCGACGGCGAAAAAAACTGAGGTGTTTGAGATAGCTAGTAGATTGCGACTTAAAGGTATTTTGCAGACTCTGTGATACAGAGAAAAATCGCAGACTCTGTGATACAGAGAAAAATCGCGTCACACTATGTGGATTCGGGTGTTTTTGATGAATCGATTTTAGAGTCGTTTCCAATAAGTAATCTGGAGATGCAGTTGCAAATCGAACAAATGAAATTGGAGAGGTGTAAATTGGAGATGGAACAAAAGCAGAGAGAATTTGCATATGCAATGGAGGAATTAAGGACTGGGAATCAGTCTTCTAGTTCTAAAAAAACGTTTGTTGCTAGTCAAGAAATTAAATTGGTCCCTCCATTTAGTGAAACAGAAGTGGAAAGGTATTTTCAACATTTTGAAACTATTGCTCGGATGTCAGAGTGGCCGAAAGATAAATGGTCAGTGTTGTTACAGAGTGTAATTAAAGGCAAAGCACAACAAGTTTACACAGCTTTAACAGCTGCGCAAGCACTTGATTATGATATTGTAAAGTGGCATATCTTAAACGCATATGAGTTAGTCCCAGAAGCATATAGGGAAAGATTCAGAAGTTTGAAAAAGTCTGTGGAAAAAACTTATGTGGAATTTGCCTATGATAAAGCTATGTGTTTTGAGAGATGGGTTTCTTCTAAAAATGTAAATGGGGACTATGATACATTGAGAGAGCTGATTTTAATGGAGGAATTTAAAAGAAGCATTCCTGTTGAAGTAAGGACCTACTTAAATGAGAAGGATACTGATAAATTGCAGGACTGGGCTAGATTAGCTGATGAGTATGTTTTGATCCATAAGAACAAATTTCCTCAGGGCAGAATTTTTAAGAGGAAAAATAACACAGAGACTCCGGGTAAATTTGAAATTAAATCAGAGGTTAATGAGAAAGTTGATGAGAAAGGAAAGCCTGTGAAGGGAAGACAGTTTGGTCCTACTTGTAACTATTGTAAGAAGCCTGGCCATGTAATAGCTAACTGTTTCAAATTGAAAAAGAAAGAGAAGGAAGCAGTTCCAGATGCTTGTGTGCAACATACTGAAGCACCTGTAAAGTTACAGGGTTTGATAAACACAAATGAGGCTTTGTTAGAGTCTGACCAAGTTAGAAAGGGATATGATCATTTTATAACTGAAGGGTTTGTATCCTTGAAGGAAGGATCTACTCTGGTGCCAATAAAAATCCTTAGGGATACTGGTGCTTCTCAATCATTGATGTTAGACAGTGTGTTGAAGTTTAATGAAGAGTCTGATACTGGTGAGGTAAATTACATAAGAGGTGTTGGAAGTGATTTTATGCCTGTACATTTACATAAAGTAAATTTAAAGTCGGGGTTAGTTACTGGATTTGTTAAAGTAGGATTACAGCATAGCTTACCTGTGAAGGGTATTTCTTTATTGTTAGGTAATGACTTGGCAGGTGGACAAGTTTTTCCTGAAGTGCATTTGACAATGGAGTCAGAGGAACCAGAGTTGAATTCTAACACAGATTCTTCCTGTGTTGTGACTAGAGCTATGGCTAAAAAGATTGATGCGCAGAATGAGGTTGTTATTCAGGACTGTTCGACTCAGGATTCGAGTTTTGAGGATGTGTCAGAGACTTTCTTATCTTCGTTGTTTGAACAAGATTCTTGGAGTGAGTCTGACTATGAAGATTTATCTTTGTCTCGGAAGGAGATGATAGCAGAGCAGAATAGAGACTCTGAGATTATAAAATTAAGAGAGCAAGTTTTACTAGATAGTGAAATTGATAAGGTGCCAGTAGGGTATTACTTGGAAAAAGGAGTGTTGATGAGGAAGTGGAGATCGCCTACAATTCCTGCAAGTGAGGAATGGAATGTTGTTTACCAGGTAGTTGTTCCAAAAGCTTATCGAAATGAGATTTTGACTTTAGCTCATAGTGTGCCTTTAGGTGGACATCAAGGGGTAAGGAAAACTGTGGACAAGATTTTAAACATTTTTACTGGCCTGGTCTAAGAAAAGATGTGGCGATGTTTTGTAAAACGTGCCATACTTGTCAAATTGTGGGTAAACCAAATCAGGTTACACCAGTAGCTCCATTACAACCTATCCCAGCATTTGGTGAACCATTTTCTAAAGTTATTGTAGATTGTGTTGGTCCATTACCAAAGACAAAAACTAGTTATCAGTATTTGTTGACTATCATGTGTACTTCTTCTAGGTTTCCAGAGGCAGTACCACTTAGGAATATAAAAGCTAAGACTGTGACAAAGGCCCTTATAAATTTTTTTACTTATTTTGGATTACCTAAGGAGATACAAACTGATCAAGGCAGTAATTTTATGTCTGGATTGTTTCAACAGATAGTTTATAAATTGGGAGCTAAGCAAATCACTTCGTCTGCATACCATCCAGAATCGCAGGGTGCCTTGGAGAGGTTTCATTCTACCCTCAAGAATATGATTAGGACATTTTGTGTGGAAAATGAAAGTGACTGGAATGAGGGTATAAACTTACTTTTATTTGCAGTAAGGGAATCGGTACAGGAATCTTTAGGTTTTAGTCCATTTGAACTTGTGTTTGGGCATAGAGTTAGAGGACCTTTAGCTTTGTTGAAAGAACAGTGGATTAATAAGGAAGTACACACTAATTTGTTGGACTATGTGTTGAAATTTAAGGACAGGTTACATAAAACTTGTAGCTTAGCTAAGGAAAATTTAAAGTTGGCTCAGGAGAAAATGAAGACTTGGTATGATAAAGACGCTAGGATGAGGATGTTTAAGCCTGGAGATAAGGTGTTGGTTCTTTTCCCAGTGCAGACAAATCCTTTACAAGCTAGATTTCATGGTCCTTATGAAATTGTGTCTAAAATCAATAATGTGGATTACGTGGTAAAAACTCCAGATCGTAGAAGGTCAACACAACTTTGCCATATAAATATGTTGAAACCATATTTTGAGAAACAATCTGATGCTGTGACTGTTGTGGTTAGTGAGAATGAGTTTGATTTAACTAGGAACATGATAAATGATTCATCTGACTTTCATTCTAAATCCAACATTGTTTCTGTTAGGTTACCAAATTCAACCATTCTGGAAAATATTGATGAGAAATTAGCACATTTACAGTTAGAGCAGAGACAACAGATGAAGGAGTTGATTTTTAAATATAGGGAGTTGTTTCCAGATGTTCCGAGAAGGACTACTATAGCTTCACATGATGTAGATGTTGGGGATGCCAAACCTATTAAACAACATCCATATAGGATGAACATGGAAAAATGTGAACTTGCTGAGAAAGAAATTGAATATATGTTCGAGAATAATATCATTAGACATTCTAACTCGAATTGGAGTTCACCATGTGTTATGGTGCCAAAGCCAGATGGTAGTATTAGGTTTTGTACGGATTATAGGAAGGTGAATGCTGTAACGAAAACAGATGCATATCCAATTCCTAGAGTAGATGATTGTGTAGATAAAGTTGGAAAGGCAAAGTTCCTTACAAAGATTGATTTATTGAAAGGGTATTGGTGTGTTCCATTAACGGACAGAGGTAGAGAGATTTCTGCATTTGTAACTCCATCTGGGTTATATGAGTATAATGTTCTTCCATTTGGGATGAAGAATGCCCCAGGTACTTTCCAGAGGATGATTAACTTTGTGATTCAGGGATTGAAAGATACTGATGCTTATATTGATGATTTAGTGACAGGAAATGATACTTGGGAAGCACACATTATTGCGATGGAGAAATTGTTTGAAAGGCTTAATTTAGCTAAGAGTGAATTTGGACATGCCACTGTGATTTACCTTGGTTATGTTGTGGGTCAAGGTAAGGTAGCTCCTGGTCAGGCAAAAGTTCAGGCAATTTTAGAGATTCCCACTCCAACGGGGAAAAAAACTCCATGAAGGTTTTTGGGAATGGTAGGATATCATCGGAAATTTTGTGAGAATTTTGCTAATGTTGCCCTTCCATTAACTAACCTTCTGCGGAAGAATGAGAAGTTTGTATGGACGGTGCCTTGTCAAGAAGCATTTGAAAAATTGAAAACAATGATATGTCAACAACCTGTGCTTAAGGCACCTGACTTTGGAAAACCTTTTTCATTAGCTGTGGATGCTAGTGATGAGGCTGCAGGAGCAGTATTAATGCAAAGGAATGAGGGTGATGAGGTTGATCATCCAGTAGCTTACTTTTCTAAGAAATTTAATAAGCATCAAAGAAATTATTTGACAATAGAGAAAGAATTGTTATCTCTTGTTTTAGCTTTGGAATATTTTGAGGTATATGTTAGTACAACTCAGACACCACTTATTGTTTACACTGATCATAATCCGTTAGTTTTTCTGAGTAAGATGAAAAACAAAAACAGACGATTATTAAATTGGAGTTTGATGTTACAAGAGTACAACATTGTGATGACTCATATTAAAGGTAAAGATAATGTGGTTGCTGAATGTCCATCTCGATGTTGAATGCACACTGTAATTTTTTTTATGGAGTGGTTTTTTTTCAATTGTAACACTCCTACTGTATTGTGAAATATAAGCTGTTATATGATGGTGTTGTGTATTGTATATGTTATAAAATTTATACCTTTGTTTTTCTTGTAAGCAATTGTTAAAAAGTTTTGTTCTTGTCAGACCAAAAATGTTTTTTTGGAGGGAGGTGTTACGTACTCGTGACACATGACAGTGGAGCCCTTGTCATGTGACTGGGGTTGAAGCTGTACTGGACTTGAGGTGATGGTCTTGTGATGGTGGAATGACGTCATTTTCCTGCCAGTAGAGATCATGTGATGGGTTTTTTTTACAGGTTATAAAAGGTAGACCCCACCCTGTGAGGGGGGCAGTTCGTGGCTGGATTTGCCAGGTTGACTTCATGCCACTGCGTGTTTTAACAAATGACGCAGTTTAGTTGAAGGATGAAGTTTTTATTTAATGCCTAAAGTTTAAAAGGTCATTGCCAGCAGGTTCTTTATGATTCTGTTAGTTCGAAATTAGAGGAGAGTGAAGATTCGAAGTTGGGAGTTAAAGATCGAGGAGAATCGATTTCTACGGTGAAACGGGGGCGACCTTTGTTTGATCCTTATTTGGAAGGACTTCGTTGACTATCTTCGTGTTAATCCCTAGGTTTACCTAGAAAGGATTGAAGGTAGTGGAGAAGGAAAGGTCAGTGCCTTTAAGCCGTTCTGTTTCGTGAATTCTTCGTGGGAAGTTCGACGTTGGGGATCGAAGCAAGCGACGTGAAAGAGAATCAAAATCATCCTATAAAGTCTCTCCTTTTAAATGGACTGTGAGCATATCGAACTTTTGGCAATACCACTTTAAAGAACTGTTTTGGAATACCACTTTTAAGAACTGTTTTTGAATATCACTTTACGAACTGTTTGGGCTGCCGCTCAGCAGCTGTTTCCGGTTACGGTAGAGTTTGTTTACTTTTGGGGTGTTTGTTTTCTGTGTTTAATAAACGTGTTCATTGTTATACCAAACCCTTGCCGAACTCATATATTTATTGTTGCCTGAATACGTAACACCCCGGTTACCTTCACCACCAATCCCCTATCTATGACACCTCCGGTTTACTCCACCACCAATCCCCTATCCATCACACCTCCGGTTTCCTTTACCTCCAATCCACTATCCATCACACCTCCGATTTCCTCCACCACAAATCCCCTATCCATCACACCTCCGATTTCCTCCACCCCCAATCCCCTATCCATCACACCTCCGGTTTCCTCCACCACCAATCCCCTATCCATCACACCTCCGGTTTCCTTTACCTCCAATCCACTATCCATCACACCTCCGATTTCCTCCACCACAAATCCCCTATCCATCACACCTCCGATTTCCTCCACCCCCAATCCCCTATCCATCACACCTCCGGTTTCCTCCACCACAAATCCCCTATCCATCACACCTCCGATTTCCTCCACCCCCAATCCCCTATCCATCACACCTCCGGTTTCCTCCACCACCAATCCCTTATCCATCACACCTCCGGTTTCCTTTACCTCCAATCCACTATCCATCACACCTCCGATTTCCTCCACCACAAATCCCCTATCCATCACACCTCCGATTTCCTCCACCCCCAATCCCCTATCCATCACACCTCCGGTTTCCTCCACCACCAATCCCCTATCCATCACACCTCCGATTTCGTTTAGCACCAATCCCCTATCCATCACACCTCCGATTTCGTTTAGCACCAATCCCCTATCCATCACACCTCCGATTTCGTTTAGCACCAATCCCCTATCCATCACACCTCCGGTTTCCTCCACCACAAATCCCCTATCCATCACACCTCCGATTTCCTCCACCCCCAATCCCCTATCCATCACACCTCCGGTTTCCTCCACCACCAATCCCTTATCCATCACACCTCCGGTTTCCTTTACCTCCAATCCCCTATCCATCACACCTCCGATTTCCTCCACCCACAATCCCCTATCCATCACACCTCCAGTTTCCTCCACCACCAATCCCCTATCCATCACACCTCCGATTTCGTTTAGCACCAATCCCCTATCCATCACACCTCCGATTTCGTTTAGCACCAATCCCCTATCCATCACACCTCCGATTTCGTTTAGCACCAATCCCCTATCCATCACACCTCCGATTTCGTTTAGCACCAATCCCCTATCCATCACACCTCCGATTTCGTTTAGCACCAATCCCCCATCCATCACACCTCCGGTTTACTCCACCACCAATCCCCTATCCATCACACCTCCGATTTCCTCCACCACAAATCCTCCATCCATCACACCTCCGATTTCCTTTACCACCAATCCCCCATCCATGACACCACCAGTTTCCTTTACCACCAATCCCCTATACATCACACCTCCGATTTCCTTTACCACCAAACCCCTATCCATCACACCTCCTATTTCCTCCAACACTAATTCCCAACCATCACACCTCCAATTTCCTTTAGCACCTATCCCCTATCCATCACACCTCCGGTTTCCTCCACCACCAATCCCCTATCCATCACGCCTCTGGTTTCCTTTACCACCAATCCCCTATCCATCACACCTCCGGTTTCCTTTACCTCCAATCCCCTATCCATCACACCTCCGATTTCCACCACCACCAATCCTCCATCCATCACACCTCCGATTTCCTTTACCACCAATCCCCCATCCATCACACCTCTGTTTTCCGTTACCACCAATCCCCTATCCATCACACCTCCGATTTCCTTTACCACCAATCCCCATCCATCACACCTCCGATTTCTTCCACCACCAATCCCCTATCCATCACAACTTTGGTTTCTTCCACCACCAATCCGCTATCCATCACATCTCTGGTTTCCGTTACCACCAATCCCCTATCCATGACACCTCCGGTTTCCTTTACCACCAAATCCCTATCCATCACACCTCCGGTTTCCTTTACGACCAATCCCCTATACATCACACCTCCGAATTCCTCCACCACCAATCCCCTTTCCATTACACCTCCGGTTTCCTTTACCTCCAATCCCCTATCCATCACACCTCCGGTTTCCTTTATGACCAATCCCCTATACATCACACCTCCGATTTCCTGCACCACCAATCCCGTATCCATCAAACCTCTGGTTTCTTCCATCACCAATCCTCTATCCATCACACCTCCGATTTCCTTTAACACCAATCCTCCATCCATCACACCTCCGATTTCCTTTAACACCAATCCTCCATCCATCACACCTCCGGTTTCCTTTACCACCAATCCCCTATCCATCACACCTCCGATTTCCTTTAGCTCCAATCCCCTATACATCACACCTCCGATTTCCTCCACCACAAATCCCCTATCCATCACACCTCCGATTTCCTTTACCACCAATCCCCTATCCATCACACCTCCAATTTCCTTTAACACCAATCCTCCATCCATCACACCTCCGGTTTCCTTTACCACCAATCCCCTATCCATCACACCTCCGAATTCCTTTGCAACCGATCCCCTATCCATCACACCTCCGGTTTCCTTTACCTCCAATCCCCTATCCATCACACCTCCGGTTTCCTTTATGACCAATCCCCTATACATCACACCTCCGATTTCCTTTAGCTCCAATCCCCTATACATCACACCTCCGATTTCCTCCACCACCAATCCCCTATCCATCACAACTTTGGTTTCTTCCACCACCAATCCCCTATCATTACATCTCCGGTTTAGTTTACCACCAATCAACTATCCATCACACCTCCGAATTCCTTTACCAACAATCCCCTATCCATCACACCTCCGATTTCCTCCAACACTTATTCCCTATCCATCACTCCTCGGGTTTCCATTACCACCAATCGCCTATCCATCACGCCTCTGCTTTCCTTTACCACCAATCCACTATCCATCAGACCTCTGGTTTCCTTTACCACCAATCCCGTATCCATCAAACCTGTGATTTCTTCCACCACCATTCCCCTATACATCTCAGCACCGGTTTCCTTTACCACCAATCCCCGATCCATCACGGGACCAATTTCCTTTACCACCAATCCCCATCCATCACACCTCAGGTCTCCTTTACCACCAATCCCCTATCCATCACACCTCCAATTTCCTCCAACACCAATCCCCTATCCATCACACCTCCGGTTTACTTTACCACCTATCCCCTATACGTCACACCTCCGATTTCCTTTAGCACCAATCCCCTATCCATCACACCTCCGATTTCGTTTAGCACCAATCCACTATCCATCACACCTCCGGTTTCTGTTTCCACCAATCGCCTATCCATGACACCTCCGATTTCCTTTACGATCAGTCCCCTATCCATGACAACTCCGATTTCCTTTACCACCAATCCGCTATCCATCACACCTTCGATTTCTTTACCATCAATCACTTATCCATCACACCTCTGGTTTCCTTTACCAGCAATCCCCTATCCATCACGCCTCTGGCTTCCTTTACCTCCAATCCCCTATCCATCACACTTCCTATTTCCTCCACCACTAATCCCCTATCCATCACACCTCCGATTTCCTTTAGCACCAATCCCCTATCCATCACACCTCCGGTTTCCGTTACCACCAACCGCCTATCCATGACACCTCCGAATTCCTTTACGAGCAGTCCCCTATCCACCACACATCCGATTTCCTTTACCTCCAATCCCCTATCCATCACACCTCCGATTTCCTCCACCACTAATCCCCTATCCATCACACATCCGGTTTCCTTTACCACCAATCCCCGATCCATCACGGGAAGGATTTCCTTTACCACCAATCCCCATCCATCACACCTCAGGTCTCCTTTACCACCAATCCCCTATCCATCACACCTCTGGTTTCTTTTAAGACCAATCCCCTATCCATGACACCTCCGAATTCCTTTACGAGCGATCCCCTATCCATCACACCTCCGATTTCTTTTACCTCCAATCCCCTATCCATTTCACCTCCTATTTCCTCCACCACCAATCCCCTATCCATCACACCTCCTATTTCCTCCACCACCAATCCCATATCCATCAAACCTCTGGTTTCCTTTACCACCAATCCCCTATCCATCACACCTCCGATTTCATTTACCACCAATCCCCATCCATCACACATCAGGTCTCCTTTACCACCAATCCCCCATCCATCACACCTCAGGTCTCCTTTACCACCAATCCCCTATCCATCACACCTCCGATTTCCTCCACCACTAATCCCCTATCCATCACACCTCCGGTTTCCATTACCTCCAAACCCCTATCCATCACGCCTCCTATTTCCTCCACCTCTAATCCCCTATCCATCACACCTCTGGCTTCCTTTACCACCAATCCCATATCCAACAAACCTCTGGTTTCCTTTACTACCAATCCCCGATCCATCACGGGACCCATTTCTTTTACCACCAATCCCCATTCATCACACCTCAGGTCTCCTTTACCACCAATCCCCTATCCATCACACCTCCAATTTCCTCCAACACCAATCTCCTATCCATGACACCTCCGATTTCCTTCACCACCAATCCCCTATCTATCACACCTCCGATTTCTTTACCAATAATCCCGAATCCATCAAAACTCTGGTTTCTTCCACCACCTTTCCCCTATCCATCATACCTCCTATTTCCTCCAACACTAATTCCCTATCCATCACACGTCGGGTTTCCATTACAACCAATCGCCTATCCATCACGCCTCTGGTTTCCTTTACCACCAATCCCCTATCCATCAGACATCTGGTTTCCTTTACCACCAAATCCCTTATCCATCACACCTCCGGTTTCCTCCACCACCAATCCCTTATCCATCACACCTCCGGTTTCCTTTACCTCCAATCCACTATCCATCACACCTCCGATTTCCTCCACCCCCAATCCCCTATCCATCACACCTCCGGTTTCCTCCACCACCAATCCCCTATCCATCACACCTCCGATTTCGTTTAGCACCAATCCCCTATCCATCACACCTCCGATTTCGTTTAGCACCAATCCCCTATCCATCACACCTCCGATTTCGTTTAGCACCAATCCCCTATCCATCACACCTCCGGTTTACTCCACCACCAATCCCCTATCCATCACACCTCCGATTTCCTCCACCACAAATCCTCCATCCATCACACCTCCGATTTCCTTTACCACCAATCCCCCATCCATGACACCACCAGTTTCCTTTACCACCAATCCCCTATACATCACACCTCCGATTTCCTTTACCACCAAACCCCTATCCATCACACCTCCTATTTCCTCCAACACTAATTCCCAACCATCACACCTCCAATTTCCTTTAGCACCTATCCCCTATCCATCACACCTCCGGTTTCCTCCACCACCAATCCCCTATCCATCACACCTCCGATTTCCTTTACCACCAATCCCCTATCCATCACACCTCCAATTTCCTTTAACACCAATCCTCCATCCATCACACCTCCGGTTTCCTTTACCACCAATCCCCTATCCATCACACCTCCGAATTCCTTTGCAACCGATCCCCTATCCATCACACCTCCGGTTTCCTTTACCTCCAATCCACTATCCATCACACCTCCGGTTTCCTTTATGACCAATCCCCTATACATCACACCTCCGATTTCCTTTAGCTCCAATCCCCTATACATCACACCTCCGATTTCCTCCACCACCAATCCCCTATCCATCACACCTCCGAATTCCTTTGCAACCGATCCCCTATCCATCACACCTCCGGTTTCCTTTACCTCCAATCCACTATCCATCACACCTCCGGTTTCCTTTATGACCAATCCCCTATACATCACACCTCCGATTTCCTTTAGCACCTATCCCCTATCCATCACACCTCCGATTTCCTTTAGCTCCAATCCCCTATACATCACACCTCCGATTTCCTCCACCACAAATCCCCTATCCATCACACCTCCGATTTCCTTTACCACCAATCCCCTATCCATCACACCTCCAATTTCCTTTAACACCAATCCTCCATCCATCACACCTCCGGTTTCCTTTACCACCAATCCCCTATCCATCACACCTCCGAATTCCTTTGCAACCGATCCCCTATCCATCACACCTCCGGTTTCCTTTACCTCCAATCCACTATCCATCACACCTCCGGTTTCCTTTATGACCAATCCCCTATACATCACACCTCCGATTTCCTTTAGCTCCAATCCCCTATACATCACACCTCCGATTTCCTCCACCACCAATCCCCTATCCATCACAACTTTGGTTTCTTCCACCACCAATCCCCTATCATTACATCTCCGGTTTAGTTTACCACCAATCAACTATCCATCACACCTCCGAATTCCTTTACCAACAATCCCCTATCCATCACACCTCCGATTTCCTCCAACACTTATTCCCTATCCATCACTCCTCGGGTTTCCATTACCACCAATCGCCTATCCATCACGCCTCTGCTTTCCTTTACCACCAATCCACTATCCATCAGACCTCTGGTTTCCTTTACCACCAATCCCGTATCCATCAAACCTGTGATTTCTTCCACCACCATTCCCCTATACATCTCAGCACGGTTTCCTTTACCTCCAATCCCCGATCCATCACGGGACCAATTTCCTTTACCACCAATCCCCTATCCATCACACCTCCAATTTCCTCCAACACCAATCCCCTATCCATCACACCTCCGGTTTACTTTACCACCTATCCCCTATCCGTCACACCTCCGATTTCCTTTAGCACCAATCCCCTATCCATCACACCTCCGGTTTCTGTTTCCACCAATCGCCTATGCATGACACCTCCGATTTCCTTTACGATCAGTCCCCTATCCATGACAACTCCGATTTCCTTTACCACCAATCCGCTATCCATCACACCTTCGATTTCTTTACCATCAATCACTTATCCATCACACCTCTGGTTTCCTTTACCAGCAATCCCCTATCCATCACGCCTCTGGCTTCCTTTACCACCAATCCCCTATCCATCACACCTCTGGTTTCTTTTAAGACCAATCCCCTATCCATGACACCTCCGAATTCCTTTACGAGCGATCCCCTATCCATCACACCTCCGATTTCTTTTACCTCCAATCCCCTATCCATTTCACCTCCTATTTCCTCCACCACCAATCCCCTATCCATCACACCTCCTATTTCCTCCACCACCAATCCCATATCCATCAAACCTCTGGTTTCCTTTACCACCAATCCCCTATCCATCACACCTCCAATTTCATTTACCACCAATCCCCATCCATCACACATCAGGTCTCCTTTACCACCAATCCCCCATCCATCACACCTCAGGTCTCCTTTACCACCAATCCCCTATCCATCACACCTCTAATTTCCTGCAACACCAATCCCCTATCCATCACACCTCCGATTTCCTCCACCACTAATCCCCTATCCATCACACCTCCGGTTTCCATTACCTCCAAACCCCTATCCATCACGCCTCCTATTTCCTCCACCACTAATCCCCTATCCATCACACCTCTGGCTTCCTTTACCACCAATCCCATATCCAACAAACCTCTGGTTTCCTTTACTACCAATCCCCGATCCATCACGGGACCCATTTCTTTTACCACCAATCCCCATTCATCACACCTCAGGTCTCCTTTACCACCAATCCCCTATCCATCACACCTCCAATTTCCTCCAACACCAATCTCCTATCCATGACACCTCCGATTTCCTTCACCACCAATCCCCTATCTATCACACCTCCGATTTCTTTACCAATAATCCCGAATCCATCAAAACTCTGGTTTCTTCCACCACCTTTCCCCTATCCATCATAACTCCTATTTCCTCCAACACTAATTCCCTATCCATCACACCTCGGGTTTCCATTACAACCAATCGCCTATCCATCACGCCTCTGGTTTCCTTTACCACCAATCCCCTATCCATCAGACATCTGGTTTCCTTTACCACCAAATCCCTATCCATGTCACCTCCGGTTTCCGTTACGACCAATCCCCTATACATCACACCTCCGATTTCCTCCACCACCAATCCACTTTCCATTACACCTACGGTTTCCTTTACCTCCAATACTCTATCCATCACACCTCCGATTTCCTTTACCTCCAATCCCCTATCCATCACACCTCCTATTTCCTGAACCACCATTCCACTATCCATCACACCTCCGATTTCCTTTATCTCCAATCCCCTATCCATCACACTTCCTATTTCCCCCACCACTAATCCCCTATCCATCACTCCTCCAATTTCCTTTAGCACCAATCCCCTATCCATCACACCTCCGGTTTCCGTTACCACCAACCACCTATCCATGACACCTCCAAATTCCTTTACGAGCAGTCCCCTATCCATCACACCTCCGATTTCCTTTACCTCCAATCCCCTATCCATCACACCTCCTATTTCCTCCACCACCAATCCCATATCCATCAAACCTCTGGTTTCCTTTACCACCAAACCCCTATCCATCACACCTCCTATTTCCTCCCCCACCAATCCCCTATCCATCACACCTCCGGTTTCATTTACCACCAATCCCCTATCCATCACACCTCCGATTTCCTTTACCTCCAATCACCTATCCATCACACCTCCTATTTCCTCCACCACTAATCCCCTATCCATCACACATCCGGTTTCCTTTACCACCAATCCCCGATCCATCACGGGACCAATTTCCTTTACCACCAATCCCCATCCATCACACCTCAGGTCTCCTTTACCACCAATCCCCTATCCATCACACCTCCAATTTCCTCCAACACCAATCCCCTATCCATCACACCTCCGATTTCCTTTACCACCAATCCCCTATCCATCACAACTCCGGTTTCCTTTACCTCCGATCCCCTATCAATCACACCTCCGGTTTACTTTACCACCAATCCCCTATCCGTCACACCTCCAATTTCCTTTAGCACCAATCCCCTATCCATCACACCTCCGATTTCGTTTAGCACCAATCCACTATCCATCACACCTCCGGTTTCTGTTTCCACCAATCGCCTATCCATGACACCTCCGATTTCCTTTACGATCAGTCCCCTATCCATGACAACTCCGATTTCCTTTACCACCAATCCGCTATCCATCACACCTTCGATTTCTTTACCATCAATCACTTATCCATCACACCTCTGGTTTCCTTTACCAGCAATCCCCTATCCATCACGCCTCTGGCTTCCTTTACCTCCAATCCCCTATCCATCACACTTCCTATTTCCTCCACCACTAATCCCCTATCCATCACACCTCCGATTTCCTTTAGCACCAATCCCCTATCCATCACACCTCCGGTTTCCGTTACCACCAACCGCCTATCCATGACACCTCCGAATTCCTTTACGAGCAGTCCCCTATCCACCACACCTCCGATTTCCTTTACCTCCAATCCCCTATCCATCACACCTCCGATTTCCTCCACCACTAATCCCCTATCCATCCCACCTCCAATTTCCTTTAGCACCAATCCCCTATCCATCACACCTCCGGTTTCCGTTACCACCAACCACCTATCCATGACACCTCCGAATTCCTTTACGAGCAGTCCCCTATCCATCACACCTCCGATTACCTTTACCTCCAATCCCCTATCCATCACACCTCCTATTTCCTCCACCACCAATCCCATATCCATCAAACCTCTGGTTTCCTTTACCACCAAACCCCTATCCATCACACCTCCTATTTCCTCCCCCACCAATCCCCTATCCATCAAACCTTTGGTTTCCTTTCCCACCAATCCCCTATCCATCACACCTCCGGTTTCATTTACCACCAATCCCCTATCCATCACACCTCCGATTTCCTTTACCTCCAATCACCTATCCATCACACCTCCTATTTCCTCCACCACTAATCCCCTATCCATCACACATCCGGTTTCCTTCACCACCAATCCCCGATCCATCATGGGACCGATTTCCTTTACCACCAATCCCCATCCATCACACCTCAGGTCTCCTTTACCACCAATCCCCTATCCATCACACCTCTGGTTTCCTTTACCATCAATCCCGTATCCATCGCACATCCGGTTTCCGTTACCACCAACCGCCTATCCATGACACCTCCGTTTTCCTTTACCTCCAATCCCCTATCCATTTCACCTCCTGTTTCCTCCACCACCAGTCCCCTATCCATCACACCTCCGGTTTCCATTACCACCAATCCCATATCCATCAAACCTCTGGTTTCCTTTACCACCAATCCCCGATCCATCACGGGACCGATTTCCTTTACCACCAATCCCCTATCCATCACACCTCCGGTTTCCATTACCTCCAAACCCCTATCCATCACACCTCCTGTTTCCTCCACCACCAATCCCCTATCCATCACACCTCTGGTTTCCTTTACCACCAATCCCCTATCCATCACACCTCCGGTTTCCATTACCTCCAAACCCCTATCCATCACGCCTCCTATTTCCTCCACCACTAATCCCCTATCCATCACACCTCTGGCTTCCTTTACCACCAATCCCATATCCAACAAACCTCTGGTTTCCTTTACTACCAATCCCCGATCCATCACGGGACCCATTTCTTTTACCACCAATCCCCATTCATCACACCTCAGGTCTCCTTTACCACCAATCCCCTATCCATCACACCTCCAATTTCCTCCAACACCAATCTCCTATCCATGACACCTCCGATTTCCTTCACCACCAATCCCCTATCTATCACACCTCCGATTTCTTTACCACTAATCCCGAATCCATCAAAACTCTGGTTTCTTCCACCACCTTTCCCCTATCCATCATACCTCCTATTTCCTCCAACACTAATTCCCTATCCATCACACCTCGGGTTTCCATTACAACCAATCGCCTATCCATCACGCCTCTGGTTTCCTTTACCACCAATCCCCTATCCATCAGACATCTGGTTTCCTTTACCACCAAATCCCTATCCATGTCACCTCCGGTTTCCTTTACGACCAATCCCCTATACATCACACCTCCGATTTCCTCCACCACCAATCCACTTTCCATTACACCTACGGTTTCCTTTACCTCCAATTCTCTATCCATCACACCTCCGATTTCCTTTACCTCCAATCCCCTATCCATCACACCTCCTATTTCCTGAACCACCATTCCACTATCCATCACACCTCCGATTTCCTTTATCTCCAATCCCCTATCCATCACACTTCCTATTTCCCCCACCACTAATCCCCTATCCATCACACCTCCAATTTCCTTTAGCACCAATCCCCTATCCATCACACCTCCGGTTTCCGTTACCACCAACCACCTATCCATGACACCTCCAAATTCCTTTACGAGCAGTCCCCTATCCATCACACCTCCGATTTCCTTTACCTCCAATCCCCTATCCATCACACCTCCTATTTCCTCCACCACCAATCCCATATCCATCAAACCTCTGGTTTCCTTTACCACCAAACCCCTATCCATCACACCTCCTATTTCCTCCCCCACCAATCCCCTATCCATCAAACCTTTGGTTTCCTTTCCCACCAATCCCCTATCCATCACACCTCCGGTTTCATTTACCACCAATTCCCTATCCATCACACCTCCGATTTCCTTTACCACTAATCCCCTATCCATCACACATCCGGTTTCCTTCACCACCAATCCCCGATCCATCATGGGACCGATTTCCTTTACCACCAATCCCCATCCATCACACCTCAGGTCTCCTTTACCACCAATCCCCTATCCATCACACCTCTGGTTTCCTTTACCATCAATCCCGTATCCATCGCACATCCGGTTTCCGTTACCACCAACCGCCTATCCATGACACCTCCGTTTTCCTTTACCTCCAATCCCCTATCCATTTCACCTCCTGTTTCCTCCACCACCAGTCCCCTATCCATCACACCTCCGGTTTCCATTACCACCAATCCCATATCCATCAAACCTCTGGTTTCCTTTACCACCAATCCCCGATCCATCACGGGACCGATTTCCTTTACCACCAAACCCCTATCCATCACACCTCCTGTTTCCTCCACCACCAATCCCCTATCCATCACACCTCTGGTTTACTTTACCACCAATCCCCTATCCATCACACCTCTGGTTTACTTTACCACCAATCCCCGATCCATCACGGGACCGATTTCCTTTACCACCAATCCCCATCCATCACACCTCAGGTCTCCTTTACCACCAATCCCCATCCATCACACCTCAGGTCTCCTTTACCACCAATCCCCTATCCATCACACCTCCAATTTCCTCCAACACCAATCCCCTATCCATCGCACCTCCGATATCCTTTACTACCAGTCCCCTATCCATTACACCTCTGATTTCTTTACCACTAATCCCGAATCCATCGAACCTCTGGTTTCTTCCACCACCATCCCCCTATCCATCTCACCACCGGTTTCCTTTACCACCAATCCCCTATACATCACACCTCCGATTTCCTCCACCACCAATCCCCTTTCCATTACACCTCCGGTTTCCGTTACCTCCAATCCCCTATCCATCACACCTCCGATTTCCTTTATCTCCAGTCCCCTATCCATCACACCTCCGATTTCTTTACCACCAATCCCTTATCCATCAAACCTCTGGTTTCTTCCACCACCAATCCTCTGTCCATCACACCTCCGATTTCCTCCACCACAAATCCCCTATCCATCACACCTCCGATTTCCTCCACCATCAATCCTCCATCCATCACACCTCCGGTTTCCTTTACCACCAATCCCCTATCCATCACCCATTCAATTTCCTTTACCACCAATCCCCATTCATCACACCTCAGGTTTCCTTTACCACAAATCCCCTAACCATCACACCTCCGATTTCTTTACCACCAATCCCCTATCCATCAAACCTCTGGTTTCTTCCACCACCAATCTCCTATCCATCAGACCTCCGGTTTACTCCACCACCAAATCCCTTTCCATCACATCTCTGGTTTCCTTTACCATCAATCCCCTATCCATGACACCTCCGGTTTCCTATACCACCAAATCCCTATCCATCACACCTCCCATTTCCACCACCACCAATCCCCTTTCCATCACACCTCCGATTCCTTTACCTCCAGTCCCCTATCCATCACACCTCCGATTTCTTTACCACCAATCACGTATCCATCAAACCTCTGGTTTCTTCCACCACCAATCCTCTATCCATCACAACTGCGATTTTCATTACAACCAATCCCCTATCCATCACACCTCCAGTTTCATTTACCACCAATCCCCTATCCATCACACCTCCGATTTCCTCCACAACCAATCTACTATCCATCACACCTCCGACTTCCTCCACCACCAATCCCCTTTCCATTACACCTCCGGTTTCCTTTACCTCCAATCCCCTATCCATCACATCTCCGATTTCCTTTACCTCCAGTCCCCTATCCATCACATCTCCGATTTCCTTTACCTCCAGTCCCCTATCCATCACATCTCCGATTTCCTTTACCTCCAGTCCCCTATCCATCACATCTCCGATTTCCTCCACCACCAATCTCCGTTCCATCACACCTCCGGTTTCCTTTACCTCTAATCCCCTATCCATCACACCTCCGATTTCCTCCACCACAAATCCCCTATCCATCACACCTCCGATTTCCTCCACCACCAATCCTCCATCCATCACACCTCCGATTACCTTTACCACCAATCCCCCATCCATCACACCTCCTGTTTCCTTTATCACCAATCCCCTATCCATCACCCCTCCAATTTCCTTTACCACCAATCCTCTATCCATCACACCTCCGGTTTCCGTTACCACCAATCCCCTATCCATGACACCTCCGATTTCCTTCACGACCAGTCCGCTATCCATCACAACTCCGATTTCCTTTACCACCAATCCCGTAACTATCACACCTCTGGTTTCTTCCACCACCAATCCCCTATCATTACATCTCCGGTTTAGTTTACCACCAATCAACTATCCATCACACCTCCGAATTCCTTTACCAACAATCCCCTATCCATCACACCTCCGAATTCCTTTACCAACAATCCCATATCCATCAAATCTCTGGTTTCCTTTACCACCAATCCCCGATCCATCACGGGACCGATTTCCTTTACCACCAAACCCCTATCCATCACACCTCCTGTTTCCTCCACCACCAATCCCCTATCCATCACACCTCTGGTTTACTTTACCACCAATCCCCTATCCATCACACCTCTGGTTTACTTTACCACCAATCCCCGATCCATCACGGGACCGATTTCCTTTACCACCAATCCCCATCCATCACACCTCAGGTCTCCTTTACCACCAATCCCCATCCATCACACCTCAGGTCTCCTTTACCACCAATCCCCTATCCATCACACCTCCAATTTCCTCCAACACCAATCCCCTATCCATCGCACCTCCGATATCCTTTACTACCAGTCCCCTATCCATTACACCTCCGATTTCTTTACCACTAATCCCGAATCCATCGAACCTCTGGTTTCTTCCACCACCATCCCCCTATCCATCTCACCACCGGTTTCCTTTACCACCAATCCCCTATACATCACACCTCTGATTTCCTCCACCACCAATCCCCTTTCCATTACACCTCCGGTTTCCGTTACCTCCAATCCCCTATCCATCACACCTCCGATTTCCTTTATCTCCAGTCCCCTATCCATCACACCTCCGATTTCTTTACCACCAATACCTTATCCATCAAACCTCTGGTTTCTTCCACCACCAATCCTCTGTCCATCACACCTCCGATTTCCTCCACCACAAATCCCCTATCCATCACACCTCCGATTTCCTCCACCATCAATCCTCCATCCATCACACCTCCGGTTTCCTTTACCACCAATCCCCTATCCAACACACCTCCGGTTTCCATTACCACCAATCCCCTATCCATCACATCTCTGGTTTCTTTTACCACCAATCCCCTATCCATGACACCACCGGTTTATTCCACCACCAATCCACTATCCATCACTCCTCCGGATTCCTTTACCACCAATCCCCTATCCATCACACCTCCGGTTTACTCCAACACCAATCCCCTATCCATCACACCTCTGGTTTCCTTTACCATTAATCCTCTATCCATCAGGCCTCTGGTTTCCTTTACCACCAATCCCCTATCCATCACACCTCCGGTTTCCTTTACCTCCAATCCCCTATCCATCAGACCTCCGATTTCCTCCACCACTAATCCCATATCCATCACACCTCCGATTTCCTTTAGCACCAATCCCCTATCCATCACACCTCCGATTTCCTTTACCTCCAATCCCCTATCCGTCACACCTCCTATTTCCTACACCACTAATCCCCTATCCATCACACCTCTGGTTTCCTTTACCATCAATCCCCGACCCATTACGGGTCCGATTTCCTTTACCACCAATCCCCATCCATCACACCTCAGGTTTGCTTTACCACCAGTCCCCTATCCATCACACCTCTGATTTCTTTACCACCAATCCCGTATCCAAAAAACCTCTGGTTTCTTCCACCACCAATCCACTATCCATCACAGCTCTGGTTTCCTTTACAACCAATCCCCTATCCATCATGCCTCTGGTTTCCTTTACCACCAATACCCTATACATCACAACTCCAATTTCCTTTACCACCAATCCCCTATCCAACACGCCTCCGGTTTCCTTTACCACCAATCCCCTATCCATCACACCTCCGATTTCCTTTACCAACAATCCCCTATCCATCACACCTCCGATTTCCTTTACCACCAATCCCCTAACCATCACACCTCCGATTTCCTTTACCACCAATCCAATATTCATTACACCTCTGATTTCCTTTACCAACAATCCCCTATCCATCAGACCTCTGGTTTCCCTTACCACCAATCCCCTATCCATCAAACCTGTGGTTTCTTCCACCACTAATCCACTATCCATCACACCTCAGGTCTCCTTTACCACCAATCCCCATCCATCACACCTCAGGTCTCCTTTACCACCAATCCCCTATCCATCACACCTCCAATTTCCTCCAACACCTATCCCCTATCCATCGCACCTCCGATATCCTTTACTACCAGTCCCCTATCCATTACACCTCTGATTTCTTTACCACTAATCCCGAATCCATCGAACCTCTGGTTTCTTCCACCACCATTCCCCTATACATCTCAGCACCGGTTTCCTTTACCACCAATCCCCGATCCATCACGGGACCAATTTCCTTTACCACCAATCCCCATCCATCACACCTCAGGTCTCCTTTACCACCAATCCCCTATCCATCACACCTCCAATTTCCTCCAACACCAATCCCCTATCCATCACACCTCCGGTTTACTTTACCACCTATCCCCTATCCGTCACACCTCCGATTTCCTTTACCACCAATCCCCTATCCAACACGCCTCCGGTTTCCTTTACCACCAATCCCCTATCCATCACACCTCCGATTTCCTTTACCAACAATCCCCTATCCATCACACCTCCGATTTCCTTTACCACCAATCCCCTAACCATCACACCTCCGATTTCCTTTACCACCAATCCAATATTCATTACACCTCTGATTTCCTTTACCAACAATCCCCTATCCATCAGACCTCTGGTTTCCCTTACCACCAATCCCCTATCCATCAAACCTGTGGTTTCTTCCACCACTAATCCACTATCCATCACACCTCAGGTCTCCTTTACCACCAATCCCCATCCATCACACCTCAGGTCTCCTTTACCACCAATCCCCTATCCATCACACCTCCAATTTCCTCCAACACCAATCCCCTATCCATCGCACCTCCGATATCCTTTACTACCAGTCCCCTATCCATTACACCTCTGATTTCTTTACCACTAATCCCGAATCCATCGAACCTCTGGTTTCTTCCACCACCATCCCCCTATCCATCTCACCACCGGTTTCCTTTACCACCAATCCCCTATACATCACACCTCCGATTTCCTCCACCACCAATCCCCTTTCCATTACACCCCCGGTTTCCGTTACCTCCAATCCCCTATCCATCACACCTCCGATTTCCTTTATCTCCAGTCCCCTATCCATCACACCTCCGATTTCTTTACCACCAATCCCTTATCCATCAAACCTCTGGTTTCTTCCACCACCAATCCTCTGTCCATCACACCTCCGATTTCCTCCACCACAAATCCCCTATCCATCACACCTCCGATTTCCTCCACCATCAATCCTCCATCCATCACACCTCCGGTTTCCTTTACCACCAATCCCCTATCCATCACCCATTCAATTTCCTTTACCACCAATCCCCATTCATCACACCTCAGGTTTCCTTTACCACAAATCCCCTAACCATCACACCTCCGATTTCTTTACCACCAATCCCCTATCCATCAAACCTCTGGTTTCTTCCACCACCAATCTCCTATCCATCAGACCTCCGGTTTACTCCACCACCAAATCCCTTTCCATCACATCTCTGGTTTCCTTTACCATCAATCCCCTATCCATGACACCTCCGGTTTCCTATACCACCAAATCCCTATCCATCACACCTCCCATTTCCACCACCACCAATCCCCTTTCCATCACACCTCCGATTCCTTTACCTCCAGTCCCCTATCCATCACACCTCCGATTTCTTTACCACCAATCACGTATCCATCAAACCTCTGGTTTCTTCCACCACCAATCCTCTATCCATCACAACTGCGATTTTCATTACAACCAATCCCCTATCCATCACACCTCCAGTTTCATTTACCACCAATCCCCTATCCATCACACCTCCGATTTCCTCCACAACCAATCTACTATCCATCACACCTCCGACTTCCTCCACCACCAATCCCCTTTCCATTACACCTCCGGTTTCCTTTACCTCCAATCCCCTATCCATCACATCTCCGATTTCCTTTACCTCCAGTCCCCTATCCATCACATCTCCGATTTCCTTTACCTCCAGTCCCCTATCCATCACATCTCCGATTTCCTTTACCTCCAGTCCCCTATCCATCACATCTCCGATTTCCTCCACCACCAATCTCCGATCCATCACACCTCCGGTTTCCTTTACCTCTAATCCCCTATCCATCACACCTCCGATTTCCTCCACCACAAATCCCCTATCCATCACACCTCCGATTTCCTCCACCACCAATCCTCCATCCATCACACCTCCGATTACCTTTACCACCAATCCCCCATCCATCACACCTCCTGTTTCCTTTATCACCAATCCCCTATCCATCACCCCTCCAATTTCCTTTACCACCAATCCTCTATCCATCACACCTCCGGTTTCCGTTACCACCAATCCACTATCCATGACACCTCCGATTTCCTTCACGACCAGTCCGCTATCCATCACAACTCCGATTTCCTTTACCACCAATCCCGTAACTATCACACCTCTGGTTTCTTCCACCACCAATCCCCTATCATTACATCTCCGGTTTAGTTTACCACCAATCAACTATCCATCACACCTCCGAATTCCTTTACCAACAATCCCCTATCCATCACACCTCCGAATTCCTTTACCAACAATCCCATATCCATCAAATCTCTGGTTTCCTTTACCACCAATCCCCGATCCATCACGGGACCGATTTCCTTTACCACCAAACCCCTATCCATCACACCTCCTGTTTCCTCCACCACCAATCCCCTATCCATCACACCTCTGGTTTACTTTACCACCAATCCCCTATCCATCACACCTCTGGTTTACTTTACCACCAATCCCCGATCCATCACGGGACCGATTTCCTTTACCACCAATCCCCATCCATCACACCTCAGGTCTCCTTTACCACCAATCCCCATCCATCACACCTCAGGTCTCCTTTACCACCAATCCCCTATCCATCACACCTCCAATTTCCTCCAACACCAATCCCCTATCCATCGCACCTCCGATATCCTTTACTACCAGTCCCCTATCCATTACACCTCCGATTTCTTTACCACTAATCCCGAATCCATCGAACCTCTGGTTTCTTCCACCACCATCCCCCTATCCATCTCACCACCGGTTTCCTTTACCACCAATCCCCTATACATCACACCTCTGATTTCCTCCACCACCAATCCCCTTTCCATTACACCTCCGGTTTCCGTTACCTCCAATCCCCTATCCATCACACCTCCGATTTCCTTTATCTCCAGTCCCCTATCCATCACACCTCCGATTTCTTTACCACCAATACCTTATCCATCAAACCTCTGGTTTCTTCCACCACCAATCCTCTGTCCATCACACCTCCGATTTCCTCCACCACAAATCCCCTATCCATCACACCTCCGATTTCCTCCACCATCAATCCTCCATCCATCACACCTCCGGTTTCCTTTACCACCAATCCCCTATCCAACACACCTCCGGTTTCCTTTACCACCAATCCCCTATCCATCACATCTCTGGTTTCTTTTACCACCAATCCCCTATCCATGACACCACCGGTTTATTCCACCACCAATCCACTATCCATCACTCCTCCGGATTCCTTTACCACCAATCCCCTATCCATCACACCTCCGGTTTACTCCAACACCAATCCCCTATCCATCACACCTCTGGTTTCCTTTACCATTAATCCTCTATCCATCAGGCCTCTGGTTTCCTTTACCACCAATCCCCTATCCATCACACCTCCGGTTTCCTTTACCTCCAATCCCCTATCCATCAGACCTCCGATTTCCTCCACCACTAATCCCATATCCATCACACCTCCGATTTCCTTTAGCACCAATCCCCTATCCATCACACCTCCGATTTCCTTTACCTCCAATCCCCTATCCGTCACACCTCCTATTTCCTACACCACTAATCCCCTATCCATCACACCTCTGGTTTCCTTTACCATCAATCCCCGACCCATTACGGGTCCGATTTCCTTTACCACCAATCCCCATCCATCACACCTCAGGTTTGCTTTACCACCAGTCCCCTATCCATCACACCTCTGATTTCTTTACCACCAATCCCGTATCCAAAAAACCTCTGGTTTCTTCCACCACCAATCCACTATCCATCACAGCTCTGGTTTCCTTTACAACCAATCCCCTATCCATCATGCCTCTGGTTTCCTTTACCACCAATACCCTATACATCACAACTCCAATTTCCTTTACCACCAATCCCCTATCCAACACGCCTCCGGTTTCCTTTACCACCAATCCCCTATCCATCACACCTCCGATTTCCTTTACCAACAATCCCCTATCCATCACACCTCCGATTTCCTTTACCACCAATCCCCTAACCATCACACCTCCGATTTCCTTTACCACCAATCCAATATTCATTACACCTCTGATTTCCTTTACCAACAATCCCCTATCCATCAGACCTCTGGTTTCCCTTACCACCAATCCCCTATCCATCAAACCTGTGGTTTCTTCCACCACTAATCCACTATCCATCACACCTCAGGTCTCCTTTACCACCAATCCCCATCCATCACACCTCAGGTCTCCTTTACCACCAATCCCCTATCCATCACACCTCCAATTTCCTCCAACACCAATCCCCTATCCATCGCACCTCCGATATCCTTTACTACCAGTCCCCTATCCATTACACCTCTGATTTCTTTACCACTAATCCCGAATCCATCGAACCTCTGGTTTCTTCCACCACCATTCCCCTATACATCTCAGCACCGGTTTCCTTTACCACCAATCCCCGATCCATCACGGGACCAATTTCCTTTACCACCAATCCCCATCCATCACACCTCAGGTCTCCTTTACCACCAATCCCCTATCCATCACACCTCCAATTTCCTCCAACACCAATCCCCTATCCATCACACCTCCGGTTTACTTTACCACCTATCCCCTATCCGTCACACCTCCGATTTCCTTTAGCACCAATCCCCTATCCATCACACCTCCGATTTCGTTTAGCACCAATCCACTATCCATCACACCTCCGGTTTCTGTTTCCACCAATCGCCTATCCATGACACCTCCGATTTCCTTTACGATCAGTCCCCTATCCATGACAACTCCGATTTCCTTTACCACCAATCCGCTATCCATCACACCTTCGATTTCTTTACCATCAATCACTTATCCATCACACCTCTGGTTTCCTTTACCAGCAATCCCCTATCCATCACGCCTCTGGCTTCCTTTACCTCCAATCCCCTATCCATCACACTTCCTATTTCCTCCACCACTAATCCCCTATCCATCACACCTCCGATTTCCTTTAGCACCAATCCCCTATCCATCACACCTCCGGTTTCCGTTACCACCAACCGCCTATCCATGACACCTCCGAATTCCTTTACGAGCAGTCCCCTATCCACCACACCTCCGATTTCCTTTACCTCCAATCCCCTATCCATCACACCTCCGATTTCCTCCACCACTAATCCCCTATCCATCCCACCTCCAATTTCCTTTAGCACCAATCCCCTATCCATCACACCTCCGGTTTCCGTTACCACCAACCACCTATCCATGACACCTCCGAATTCCTTTACGAGCAGTCCCCTATCCATCACACCTCCGATTACCTTTACCTCCAATCCCCTATCCATCACACCTCCTATTTCCTCCACCACCAATCCCATATCCATCAAACCTCTGGTTTCCTTTACCACCAAACCCCTATCCATCACACCTCCTATTTCCTCCCCCACCAATCCCCTATCCATCAAACCTTTGGTTTCCTTTCCCACCAATCCCCTATCCATCACACCTCCGGTTTCATTTACCACCAATCCCCTATCCATCACACCTCCGATTTCCTTTACCTCCAATCACCTATCCATCACACCTCCTATTTCCTCCACCACTAATCCCCTATCCATCACACATCCGGTTTCCTTCACCACCAATCCCCGATCCATCATGGGACCGATTTCCTTTACCACCAATCCCCATCCATCACACCTCAGGTCTCCTTTACCACCAATCCCCTATCCATCACACCTCTGGTTTCCTTTACCATCAATCCCGTATCCATCGCACATCCGGTTTCCGTTACCACCAACCGCCTATCCATGACACCTCCGTTTTCCTTTACCTCCAATCCCCTATCCATTTCACCTCCTGTTTCCTCCACCACCAGTCCCCTATCCATCACACCTCCGGTTTCCATTACCACCAATCCCATATCCATCAAACCTCTGGTTTCCTTTACCACCAATCCCCGATCCATCACGGGACCGATTTCCTTTACCACCAATCCCCTATCCATCACACCTCCGGTTTCCATTACCTCCAAACCCCTATCCATCACACCTCCTGTTTCCTCCACCACCAATCCCCTATCCATCACACCTCTGGTTTCCTTTACCACCAATCCCCTATCCATCACACCTCCGGTTTCCATTACCTCCAAACCCCTATCCATCACGCCTCCTATTTCCTCCACCACTAATCCCCTATCCATCACACCTCTGGCTTCCTTTACCACCAATCCCATATCCAACAAACCTCCGATTTCCTTCACCACCAATCCCCTATCTATCACACCTCCGATTTCTTTACCACTAATCCCGAATCCATCAAAACTCTGGTTTCTTCCACCACCTTTCCCCTATCCATCATACCTCCTATTTCCTCCAACACTAATTCCCTATCCATCACACCTCGGGTTTCCATTACAACCAATCGCCTATCCATCACGCCTCTGGTTTCCTTTACCACCAATCCCCTATCCATCAGACATCTGGTTTCCTTTACCACCAAATCCCTATCCATGTCACCTCCGGTTTCCTTTACGACCAATCCCCTATACATCACACCTCCGATTTCCTCCACCACCAATCCACTTTCCATTACACCTACGGTTTCCTTTACCTCCAATTCTCTATCCATCACACCTCCGATTTCCTTTACCTCCAATCCCCTATCCATCACACCTCCTATTTCCTGAACCACCATTCCACTATCCATCACACCTCCGATTTCCTTTATCTCCAATCCCCTATCCATCACACTTCCTATTTCCCCCACCACTAATCCCCTATCCATCACACCTCCAATTTCCTTTAGCACCAATCCCCTATCCATCACACCTCCGGTTTCCGTTACCACCAACCACCTATCCATGACACCTCCAAATTCCTTTACGAGCAGTCCCCTATCCATCACACCTCCGATTTCCTTTACCTCCAATCACCTATCCATCACACCTCCTATTTCCTCCACCACCAATCCCATATCCATCAAACCTCTGGTTTCCTTTACCACCAAACCCCTATCCATCACACCTCCTATTTCCTCCCCCACCAATCCCCTATCCATCAAACCTTTGGTTTCCTTTCCCACCAATCCCCTATCCATCACACCTCCGGTTTCATTTACCACCAATTCCCTATCCATCACACCTCCGATTTCCTTTACCACTAATCCCCTATCCATCACACATCCGGTTTCCGTTACCACCAACCGCCTATCCATGACACCTCCGTTTTCCTTTACCTCCAATCCCCTATCCATTTCACCTCCTGTTTCCTCCACCACCAGTCCCCTATCCATCACACCTCCGGTTTCCATTACCACCAATCCCATATCCATCAAACCTCTGGTTTCCTTTACCACCAATCCCCGATCCATCACGGGACCGATTTCCTTTACCACCAAACCCCTATCCATCACACCTCCTGTTTCCTCCACCACCAATCCCCTATCCATCACACCTCTGGTTTACTTTACCACCAATCCCCTATCCATCACACCTCTGGTTTACTTTACCACCAATCCCCGATCCATCACGGGACCGATTTCCTTTACCACCAATCCCCATCCATCACACCTCAGGTCTCCTTTACCACCAATCCCCATCCATCACACCTCAGGTCTCCTTTACCACCAATCCCCTATCCATCACACCTCCAATTTCCTCCAACACCAATCCCCTATCCATCGCACCTCCGATATCCTTTACTACCAGTCCCCTATCCATTACACCTCTGATTTCTTTACCACTAATCCCGAATCCATCGAACCTCTGGTTTCTTCCACCACCATCCCCCTATCCATCTCACCACCGGTTTCCTTTACCACCAATCCCCTATACATCACACCTCCGATTTCCTCCACCACCAATCCCCTTTCCATTACACCTCCGGTTTCCGTTACCTCCAATCCCCTATCCATCACACCTCCGATTTCCTTTATCTCCAGTCCCCTATCCATCACACCTCCGATTTCTTTACCACCAATCCCTTATCCATCAAACCTCTGGTTTCTTCCACCACCAATCCTCTGTCCATCACACCTCCGATTTCCTCCACCACAAATCCCCTATCCATCACACCTCCGATTTCCTCCACCATCAATCCTCCATCCATCACACCTCCGGTTTCCTTTACCACCAATCCCCTATCCATCACCCATTCAATTTCCTTTACCACCAATCCCCATTCATCACACCTCAGGTTTCCTTTACCACAAATCCCCTAACCATCACACCTCCGATTTCTTTACCACCAATCCCCTATCCATCAAACCTCTGGTTTCTTCCACCACCAATCTCCTATCCATCAGACCTCCGGTTTACTCCACCACCAAATCCCTTTCCATCACATCTCTGGTTTCCTTTACCATCAATCCCCTATCCATGACACCTCCGGTTTCCTATACCACCAAATCCCTATCCATCACACCTCCCATTTCCACCACCACCAATCCCCTTTCCATCACACCTCCGATTCCTTTACCTCCAGTCCCCTATCCATCACACCTCCGATTTCTTTACCACCAATCACGTATCCATCAAACCTCTGGTTTCTTCCACCACCAATCCTCTATCCATCACAACTGCGATTTTCATTACAACCAATCCCCTATCCATCACACCTCCAGTTTCATTTACCACCAATCCCCTATCCATCACACCTCCGATTTCCTCCACAACCAATCTACTATCCATCACACCTCCGACTTCCTCCACCACCAATCCCCTTTCCATTACACCTCCGGTTTCCTTTACCTCCAATCCCCTATCCATCACATCTCCGATTTCCTTTACCTCCAGTCCCCTATCCATCACATCTCCGATTTCCTTTACCTCCAGTCCCCTATCCATCACATCTCCGATTTCCTTTACCTCCAGTCCCCTATCCATCACATCTCCGATTTCCTCCACCACCAATCTCCGATCCATCACACCTCCGGTTTCCTTTACCTCTAATCCCCTATCCATCACACCTCCGATTTCCTCCACCACAAATCCCCTATCCATCACACCTCCGATTTCCTCCACCACCAATCCTCCATCCATCACACCTCCGATTACCTTTACCACCAATCCCCCATCCATCACACCTCCTGTTTCCTTTATCACCAATCCCCTATCCATCACCCCTCCAATTTCCTTTACCACCAATCCTCTATCCATCACACCTCCGGTTTCCGTTACCACCAATCCCCTATCCATGACACCTCCGATTTCCTTCACGACCAGTCCGCTATCCATCACAACTCCGATTTCCTTTACCACCAATCCCGTAACTATCACACCTCTGGTTTCTTCCACCACCAATCCCCTATCATTACATCTCCGGTTTAGTTTACCACCAATCAACTATCCATCACACCTCCGAATTCCTTTACCAACAATCCCCTATCCATCACACCTCCGAATTCCTTTACCAACAATCCCATATCCATCAAATCTCTGGTTTCCTTTACCACCAATCCCCGATCCATCACGGGACCGATTTCCTTTACCACCAAACCCCTATCCATCACACCTCCTGTTTCCTCCACCACCAATCCCCTATCCATCACACCTCTGGTTTACTTTACCACCAATCCCCTATCCATCACACCTCTGGTTTACTTTACCACCAATCCCCGATCCATCACGGGACCGATTTCCTTTACCACCAATCCCCATCCATCACACCTCAGGTCTCCTTTACCACCAATCCCCATCCATCACACCTCAGGTCTCCTTTACCACCAATCCCCTATCCATCACACCTCCAATTTCCTCCAACACCAATCCCCTATCCATCGCACCTCCGATATCCTTTACTACCAGTCCCCTATCCATTACACCTCCGATTTCTTTACCACTAATCCCGAATCCATCGAACCTCTGGTTTCTTCCACCACCATCCCCCTATCCATCTCACCACCGGTTTCCTTTACCACCAATCCCCTATACATCACACCTCTGATTTCCTCCACCACCAATCCCCTTTCCATTACACCTCCGGTTTCCGTTACCTCCAATCCCCTATCCATCACACCTCCGATTTCCTTTACCAACAATCCCCTATCCATCACACCTCCGATTTCCTTTACCACCAATACCTTATCCATCAAACCTCTGGTTTCTTCCACCACCAATCCTCTGTCCATCACACCTCCGATTTCCTCCACCACAAATCCCCTATCCATCACACCTCCGATTTCCTCCACCATCAATCCTCCATCCATCACACCTCCGGTTTCCTTTACCACCAATCCCCTATCCAACACACCTCCGGTTTCCTTTACCACCAATCCCCTATCCATCACATCTCTGGTTTCTTTTACCACCAATCCCCTATCCATGACACCACCGGTTTATTCCACCACCAATCCACTATCCATCACTCCTCCGGATTCCTTTACCACCAATCCCCTATCCATCACACCTCCGGTTTACTCCAACACCAATCCCCTATCCATCACACCTCTGGTTTCCTTTACCATTAATCCTCTATCCATCAGGCCTCTGGTTTCCTTTACCACCAATCCCCTATCCATCACACCTCCGGTTTCCTTTACCTCCAATCCCCTATCCATCAGACCTCCGATTTCCTCCACCACTAATCCCATATCCATCACACCTCCGATTTCCTTTAGCACCAATCCCCTATCCATCACACCTCCGATTTCCTTTACCTCCAATCCCCTATCCGTCACACCTCCTATTTCCTACACCACTAATCCCCTATCCATCACACCTCTGGTTTCCTTTACCATCAATCCCCGACCCATTACGGGTCCGATTTCCTTTACCACCAATCCCCATCCATCACACCTCAGGTTTGCTTTACCACCAGTCCCCTATCCATCACACCTCTGATTTCTTTACCACCAATCCCGTATCCAAAAAACCTCTGGTTTCTTCCACCACCAATCCACTATCCATCACAGCTCTGGTTTCCTTTACAACCAATCCCCTATCCATCATGCCTCTGGTTTCCTTTACCACCAATACCCTATACATCACAACTCCAATTTCCTTTACCACCAATCCCCTATCCAACACGCCTCCGGTTTCCTTTACCACCAATCCCCTATCCATCACACCTCCGATTTCCTTTACCAACAATCCCCTATCCATCACACCTCCGATTTCCTTTACCACCAATCCCCTAACCATCACACCTCCGATTTCCTTTACCACCAATCCAATATTCATTACACCTCTGATTTCCTTTACCAACAATCCCCTATCCATCAGACCTCTGGTTTCCCTTAGCACCAATCCCCTATCCATCAAACCTGTGGTTTCTTCCACCACTAATCCACTATCCATCACACCTCAGGTCTCCTTTACCACCAATCCCCATCCATCACACCTCAGGTCTCCTTTACCACCAATCCCCTATCCATCACACCTCCAATTTCCTCCAACACCAATCCCCTATCCATCGCACCTCCGATATCCTTTACTACCAGTCCCCTATCCATTACACCTCTGATTTCTTTACCACTAATCCCGAATCCATCGAACCTCTGGTTTCTTCCACCACCATCCCCCTATCCATCTCACCACCGGTTTCCTTTACCACCAATCCCCTATACATCACACCTCCGATTTCCTCCACCACCAATCCCCTTTCCATTACACCTCCGGTTTCCGTTACCTCCAATCCCCTATCCATCACACCTCCGATTTCCTTTATCTCCAGTCCCCTATCCATCACACCTCCGATTTCTTTACCACCAATCCCTTATCCATCAAACCTCTGGTTTCTTCCACCACCAATCCTCTGTCCATCACACCTCCGATTTCCTCCACCACAAATCCCCTATCCATCACACCTCCGATTTCCTCCACCATCAATCCTCCATCCATCACACCTCCGGTTTCCTTTACCACCAATCCCCTATCCATCACCCATTCAATTTCCTTTACCACCAATCCCCATTCATCACACCTCAGGTTTTCTTTACCACAAATCCCCTAACCATCACACCTCCGATTTCTTTACCACCAATCCCCTATCCATCAAACCTCTGGTTTCTTCCACCACCAATCTCCTATCCATCAGACCTCCGGTTTACTCCACCACCAAATCCCTTTCCATCACATCTCTGGTTTCCTTTACCATCAATCCCCTATCCATGACACCTCCGGTTTCCTATACCACCAAATCCCTATCCATCACACCTCCCATTTCCACCACCACCAATCCCCTTTCCATCACACCTCCGATTCCTTTACCTCCAGTCCCCTATCCATCACACCTCCGATTTCTTTACCACCAATCACGTATCCATCAAACCTCTGGTTTCTTCCACCACCAATCCTCTATCCATCACAACTGCGATTTTCATTACAACCAATCCCCTATCCATCACACCTCCAGTTTCATTTACCACCAATCCCCTATCCATCACACCTCCGATTTCCTCCACAACCAATCTACTATCCATCACACCTCCGACTTCCTCCACCACCAATCCCCTTTCCATTACACCTCCGGTTTCCTTTACCTCCAATCCCCTATCCATCACATCTCCGATTTCCTTTACCTCCAGTCCCCTATCCATCACATCTCCGATTTCCTTTACCTCCAGTCCCCTATCCATCACATCTCCGATTTCCTTTACCTCCAGTCCCCTATCCATCACATCTCCGATTTCCTCCACCACCAATCCCCGATCCATCACACCTCCGGTTTCCTTTACCTCTAATCCCCTATCCATCACACCTCCGATTTCCTCCACCACAAATCCCCTATCCATCACACCTCCGATTTCCTCCACCACCAATCCTCCATCCATCACACCTCCGATTACCTTTACCACCAATCCCCCATCCATCACACCTCCTGTTTCCTTTATCACCAATCCCCTATCCATCACCCCTCCAATTTCCTTTACCACCAATCAACTATCCATCACACCTCCGAATTCCTTTACCAACAATCCCCTATCCATCACACCTCCGAATTCCTTTACCAACAATCCCATATCCATCAAATCTCTGGTTTCCTTTACCACCAATCCCCGATCCATCACGGGACCGATTTCCTTTACCACCAATCCCCATCCATCACACCTCAGGTCTCCTTTACCACCAATCCCCATCCATCACACCTCAGGTCTCCTTTACCACCAATCCCCTATCCATCACACCTCCAATTTCCTCCAACACCAATCCCCTATCCATCGCACCTCCGATATCCTTTACTACCAGTCCCCTATCCATTACACCTCCGATTTCTTTACCACTAATCCCGAATCCATCGAACCTCTGGTTTCTTCCACCACCATCCCCCTATCAATCTCACCACCGGTTTCCTTTACCACCAATCCCCTATCCATCACACCTCTGATTTCTTTACCACCAATCCCGTATCCAAAAAACCTCTGGTTTCTTCCACCACCAATCCACTATCCATCACAGCTCTGGTTTCCTTTACAACCAATCCCCTATCCATCATGCCTCTGGTTTCCTTTACCACCAATACCCTATACATCACAACTCCAATTTCCTTTACCACCAATCCCCTATCCAACACGCCTCCGGTTTCCTTTACCACCAATCCCCTATCCATCACACCTCCGATTTCCTTTACCAACAATCCCCTATCCATCACACCTCCGATTTCCTTTACCACCAATCCCCTAACCATCACACCTCCGATTTCCTTTACCACCAATCCAATATTCATTACACCTCTGATTTCCTTTACCAACAATCCCCTATCCATCAGACCTCTGGTTTCCCTTAGCACCAATCCCCTATCCATCAAACCTGTGGTTTCTTCCACCACTAATCCACTATCCATCACACCTCAGGTCTCCTTTACCACCAATCCCCATCCATCACACCTCAGGTCTCCTTTACCACCAATCCCCTATCCATCACACCTCCAATTTCCTCCAACACCAATCCCCTATCCATCGCACCTCCGATATCCTTTACTACCAGTCCCCTATCCATTACACCTCTGATTTCTTTACCACTAATCCCGAATCCATCGAACCTCTGGTTTCTTCCACCACCATCCCCCTATCCATCTCACCACCGGTTTCCTTTACCACCAATCCCCTATACATCACACCTCCGATTTCCTCCACCACCAATCCCCTTTCCATTACACCTCCGGTTTCCGTTACCTCCAATCCCCTATCCATCACACCTCCGATTTCCTTTATCTCCAGTCCCCTATCCATCACACCTCCGATTTCTTTACCACCAATCCCTTATCCATCAAACCTCTGGTTTCTTCCACCACCAATCCTCTGTCCATCACACCTCCGATTTCCTCCACCACAATTCCCCTATCCATCACACCTCCGATTTCCTCCACCATCAATCCTCCATCCATCACACCTCCGGTTTCCTTTACCACCAATCCCCTATCCATCACCCATTCAATTTCCTTTACCACCAATCCCCATTCATCACACCTCAGGTTTTCTTTACCACAAATCCCCTAACCATCACACCTCCGATTTCTTTACCACCAATCCCCTATCCATCAAACCTCTGGTTTCTTCCACCACCAATCTCCTATCCATCAGACCTCCGGTTTACTCCACCACCAAATCCCTTTCCATCACATCTCTGGTTTCCTTTACCATCAATCCCCTATCCATGACACCTCCGGTTTCCTATACCACCAAATCCCTATCCATCACACCTCCCATTTCCACCACCACCAATCCCCTTTCCATCACACCTCCGATTCCTTTACCTCCAGTCCCCTATCCATCACACCTCCGATTTCTTTACCACCAATCACGTATCCATCAAACCTCTGGTTTCTTCCACCACCAATCCTCTATCCATCACAACTGCGATTTTCATTACAACCAATCCCCTATCCATCACACCTCCAGTTTCATTTACCACCAATCCCCTATCCATCACACCTCCGATTTCCTCCACAACCAATCTACTATCCATCACACCTCCGACTTCCTCCACCACCAATCCCCTTTCCATTACACCTCCGGTTTCCTTTACCTCCAATCCCCTATCCATCACATCTCCGATTTCCTTTACCTCCAGTCCCCTATCCATCACATCTCCGATTTCCTTTACCTCCAGTCCCCTATCCATCACATCTCCGATTTCCTTTACCTCCAGTCCCCTATCCATCACATCTCCGATTTCCTCCACCACCAATCCCCGATCCATCACACCTCCGGTTTCCTTTACCTCTAATCCCCTATCCATCACACCTCCGATTTCCTCCACCACAAATCCCCTATCCATCACACCTCCGATTTCCTCCACCACCAATCCTCCATCCATCACACCTCCGATTACCTTTACCACCAATCCCCCATCCATCACACCTCCTGTTTCCTTTATCACCAATCCCCTATCCATCACCCCTCCAATTTCCTTTACCACCAATCAACTATCCATCACACCTCCGAATTCCTTTACCAACAATCCCCTATCCATCACACCTCCGAATTCCTTTACCAACAATCCCATATCCATCAAATCTCTGGTTTCCTTTACCACCAATCCCCGATCCATCACGGGACCGATTTCCTTTACCACCAATCCCCATCCATCACACCTCAGGTCTCCTTTACCACCAATCCCCATCCATCACACCTCAGGTCTCCTTTACCACCAATCCCCTATCCATCACACCTCCAATTTCCTCCAACACCAATCCCCTATCCATCGCACCTCCGATATCCTTTACTACCAGTCCCCTATCCATTACACCTCCGATTTCTTTACCACTAATCCCGAATCCATCGAACCTCTGGTTTCTTCCACCACCATCCCCCTATCAATCTCACCACCGGTTTCCTTTACCACCAATCCCCTATACATCACACCTCTGATTTCCTCCACCACCAATCCCCTTTCCATTACACCTCCGGTTTCCGTTACCTCCAATCCCCTATCCATCACACCTCCGATTTCCTTTATCTCCAGTCCCCTATCCATCACACCTCCGATTTCTTTACCACCAATACCTTATCCATCAAACCTCTGGTTTCTTCCACCACCAATCCTCTGTCCATCACACCTCCGATTTCCTGCACCACAAATCCCCTATCCATCACACCTCCGATTTCCTCCACCATCAATCCTCCATCCATCACACCTCCGGTTTCCTTTACCACCAATCCCCTATCCAACACACCTCCGGTTTCCTTTACCACCAATCCCCTATCCATCACATCTCTGGTTTCTTTTACCACCAATCCCCTATCCATGACACCACCGGTTTATTCCACCACCAATCCACTATCCATCACTCCTCCGGATTCCTTTACCACCAATCCCCTATCCATCACACCTCCGGTTTACTCCAACACCAATCCCCTATCCATCACACCTCTGGTTTCCTTTACCATTAATCCTCTATCCATCAGGCCTCTGGTTTCCTTTACCACCAATCCCCTATCCATCACACCTCCGGTTTCCTTTACCTCCAATCCCCTATCCATCAGACCTCCGATTTCCTCCACCACTAATCCCATATCCATCACACCTCCGATTTCCTTTAGCACCAATCCCCTATCCATCACACCTCCGATTTCCTTTACCTCCAATCCCCTATCCGTCACACCTCCTATTTCCTACACCACTAATCCCCTATCCATCACACCTCTGGTTTCCTTTACCATCAATCCCCGACCCATTACGGGTCCGATTTCCTTTACCACCAATCCCCATCCATCACACCTCAGGTTTGCTTTACCACCAGTCCCCTATCCATCACACCTCTGATTTCTTTACCACCAATCCCGTATCCAAAAAACCTCTGGTTTCTTCCACCACCAATCCACTATCCATCACAGCTCTGGTTTCCTTTACAACCAATCCCCTATCCATCATGCCTCTGGTTTCCTTTACCACCAATACCCTATACATCACAACTCCAATTTCCTTTACCACCAATCCCCTATCCAACACGCCTCCGGTTTCCTTTACCACCAATCCCCTATCCATCACACCTCCGATTTCCTTTACCAACAATCCCCTATCCATCACACCTCCGATTTCCTTTACCACCAATCCCCCATCCATCACACCTCCTGTTTCCTTTATCACCAATCCCCTATCCGTCACACCTCCTATTTCCTACACCACTAATCCCCTATCCATCACACCTCTGGTTTCCTTTACCATCAATCCCCGACCCATTACGGGTCCGATTTCCTTTACCACCAATCCCCATCCATCACACCTCAGGTTTGCTTTACCACCAGTCCCCTATCCATCACACCTCTGATTTCTTTACCACCAATCCCGTATCCAAAAAACCTCTGGTTTCTTCCACCACCAATCCACTATCCATCACAGCTCTGGTTTCCTTTACAACCAATCCCCTATCCATCATGCCTCTGGTTTCCTTTACCACCAATACCCTATACATCACAACTCCAATTTCCTTTACCACCAATCCCCTATCCAACACGCCTCCGGTTTCCTTTACCACCAATCCCCTATCCATCACACCTCCGATTTCCTTTACCAACAATCCCCTATCCATCACACCTCCGATTTCCTTTACCACCAATCCCCTAACCATCACACCTCCGATTTCCATTACCACCAATCCAATATTCATTACACCTCTGATTTCCTTTACCAACAATCCCCTATCCATCAGACCTCTGGTTTCCCTTACCACCAATCCCCTATCCATCAAACCTGTGGTTTCTTCCACCACTAATCCACTATCCATCACAACTCTGGTTTTCTTTACAACCGATCCCCTATCCATCACGCCTCTGGTTTCTTTACCACCAATCCCCTATCCGTCACACCTCCTATTTCCTCCACCACCAATCCCCTATCCATCACACCTCCGGTTTACTTTACCTCCAAACCCCTATCCATCACAACTCCTATTTCCTCCACCACTAATCCCCTATCCATCGCACCTCTGGTTTCCTTTACCACCAATCCTGTATCCATCAAACCTCTGGTTTCCGTTACTACCAATCCCCGATCCATCACAAGTCCGATTTCCTTTACCACCAATCCGCTATCCATCACACCTCCGGTTACCTTCACCACCAATCCCCTATCTCTCACACCTCCAATTTCCTCCACCACCAATCCTCTATCCATCGCACCTCCGATATCCTTTACCACCAATCTCCTATCCATGACACCTCCGATTTCCTTACTACCAGTCCCCTATCCATCACACCTCCGATTTCTTTACCACGAATCCCGAATCCATCAAACCTCTGGTTTCTTCCACCACCAATCCCCTATCCATCACACCTCCGATTTCCTTTAACACCAATCCCCTATCAGTCACACCTCCGGTTTCCGTTACCACCAATCCCCTATCCATCACATCCCTGACTTCCTTTACCACCAAACCCCTATCCAACACAACTCTGGTTTCCTTTACCACTAATCCCCTATCCATCACACCTGCGCTTTTCTTTACAAACCAATCCCCTATCAATCAGATCTCTGGTTTCCTTTACCACCAATCCCCTATTCATCACTCCTCCGGTTTCCTTTACTACGAATCCCCTATCCATCACACCTCCGATTTCCTTTACCAACAATCCTCTAACCATCACACCTCCGGTTACATTCACCACCAATCCTCTATCCATCGCACCTCCGATATCCTTTACCACCAATCTCCTATCCATGACACCTCCGATTTCCCTTACCACCAGTCCCCTATCCATCACACCTCCGATTTCTTTACCACGAATCCCGAATCCATCAAACCTCTGGTTTCTTCCACCACCATTCCCCTTTCCGTCACACCTCCGGATTCCTTTATCACCTATCCCCTGTACATCATATTCCGGATTCCTTTACCACCGATCCCCTATCCATCACTCGTCGGGTTTCCTTTACCACCAAACTCCTATCCATCACACATCCGATTTCCTTTACCAACAATCCTCTAACCATCACACCTCCGGTTACATTCACCACCAATCCTCTATCCATCGCACCTCCGATATCCTTTACCACCAATCTCCTATCCATCACACCTCCGGTTTTCTTTTCCTCCAATTCCCTATTCATCAAACCTCCGATTTCCTCCAACACCAATCCCCTTTCCATAACACCTCCTGTTTCCTCCACAACTAATCCCCTATCCATCACACCTTCGGTTTCCTTTACCAACAATCCCCTTTCCATCACTCCTCTGATTTCCTCCACCACCAATCTGCTATCCATCACACCTCCGATTTCTTTTACCACCAATCCCCTATCCATCACACCTCCTGTTTCCTTTACCACCAATCCCTTGTCCATCACACCTCCGGTTTCCTTTACCACCGATCCCCTATCCATCACTCCTCCGGTTTCCTTTACCACAAATCCCCTATCCATCACACCTCCGATTTCCTTTACCACCAATGCCCTATCCATCACACATCCAGTTTCCTTTACTACCAATCACCTATCCATCACCCCTCCAATTTCCTTTACCCCCAATCCCCATCCATCAAACCTCTGATTTCCTTTACCACCAATCCCTTGTCCATCACACCTCCGATTTCCTTTACCTCCAGTCCCCTATCCATCACACCTCCGATTTCTTTTCCACCAATCCCGTATCCATAAAACCTCTGGTTTCTTCCACCACCAATCCTCTATCCATCACACCTGCGGTTTTCATTACAACCAATCCCCTATCCATCACATCTCCTATTTCCTTTACCACAAATCCCCTATCCAACACTCCTCTGGTTTTCATTACAACCAATCCCCTATCCATCACGCCTCCGATTTCCTCTACCACCAATCACCTATCCATCACACCTCCGATTTCCTTTACCAACAATCCCCTATCCATCACACCTCCGATTTCCTTTACCACCAAACACCTATCCATCACACCTCCAATTTCCTTTACCACCAATCCCCTATCCATCACTCCTCCGGTTTCCTTTACCACCGATCCCCTATCCATTACTCCTCCGATTTCCTTTACCACCGATCCCCTATCCATCACACCTCTGCTTTCCTTTACCACCGATCCCCTATCCATCACTCCTCCGGTTTCCTTTACCACCAATCCCCTATCCATTACACCTCCGGTTTCCTTTACCACCGATCCCCTATCCATTACTCCTCCGATTTCCTTTACCACCGATCCCCTATCCATCACACCTCTGCTTTCCTTTACCACCAAACTCCTATCCATCACACTTCCGATTTCCTTTACCTCCAATCCCCTATCCATTACTCCTCCGATTTCCTTTAACACCCATCCCCTTTCCATCACACCTCCGATTTACTTTACCTCCAATCACCTATCCATTACCCCTCCGATTTCCTTTAACACCCATTCCCTATCCATCACACCTCCGATTTCCTTTACCACCGATCCCCTATCCATCACACCTCCGATTTCCTTTACCACCAATCCAATATTCATCACACCTCAGATTTCCTTTACCACCAATCCCCTATCCATCACACCTCCGATTTCCTCCACTACCAATCCCCTATCCATCACACCTACTATTTCCTTCACGACCAGTCCCCTATCCATCACACCTCCGGTTTCCTTTACCACCAATCCCCTATCCATCACACCTCTGGATTCTTCCACCACCAATCCCCTATCCATCACACCTCCGGTTTCCTTTACCACCAATCCCCTATCCATCAAACCTCCGGTTTCCTCCACCACTAATCCCCTATCCATCACACCTCCGGTTTCCTTTTCCACCAATCCCCTATCCATCACGCCTCTGGTTTCCTTTACCACCAATCCCCTATCCATCAAACCTCCGGTTTCCTCCACCACTAATCCCCTATCCATCACACCTCCGGTTTCCTTTTCCACCAATCCCCTATCCATCACGCCTCTGGTTTCCTTTACCACCAAACTCCTATCCATCACACCTCCGATTTCCATTACCACCAATCCAATATTCATTACACCTCTGATTTCCTTTACCAACAATCCCCTATCCATCAGACCTCTGGTTTCCCTTACCACCAATCCCCTATCCATCAAACCTGTGGTTTCTTCCACCACTAATCCACTATCCATCACAACTCTGGTTTTCTTTACAACCGATCCCCTATCCATCACGCCTCTGGTTTCTTTACCACCAATCCCCTATCCGTCACACCTCCTATTTCCTCCACCACCAATCCCCTATCCATCACACCTCCGGTTTACTTTACCTCCAAACCCCTATCCATCACAACTCCTATTTCCTCCACCACTAATCCCCTATCCATCGCACCTCTGGTTTCCTTTACCACCAATCCTGTATCCATCAAACCTCTGGTTTCCGTTACTACCAATCCCCGATCCATCACAAGTCCGATTTCCTTTACCACCAATCCGCTATCCATCACACCTCCGGTTACCTTCACCACCAATCCCCTATCTCTCACACCTCCAATTTCCTCCACCACCAATCCTCTATCCATCGCACCTCCGATATCCTTTACCACCAATCTCCTATCCATGACACCTCCGATTTCCTTACTACCAGTCCCCTATCCATCACACCTCCGATTTCTTTACCACGAATCCCGAATCCATCAAACCTCTGGTTTCTTCCACCACCAATCCCCTATCCATCACACCTCCGATTTCCTTTAACACCAATCCCCTATCAGTCACACCTCCGGTTTCCGTTACCACCAATCCCCTATCCATCACATCCCTGACTTCCTTTACCACCAAACCCCTATCCAACACAACTCTGGTTTCCTTTACCACTAATCCCCTATCCATCACACCTGCGCTTTTCTTTACAAACCAATCCCCTATCAATCAGATCTCTGGTTTCCTTTACCACCAATCCCCTATTCATCACTCCTCCGGTTTCCTTTACTACGAATCCCCTATCCATCACACCTCCGATTTCCTTTACCAACAATCCTCTAACCATCACACCTCCGGTTACATTCACCACCAATCCTCTATCCATCGCACCTCCGATATCCTTTACCACCAATCTCCTATCCATGACACCTCCGATTTCCCTTACCACCAGTCCCCTATCCATCACACCTCCGATTTCTTTACCACGAATCCCGAATCCATCAAACCTCTGGTTTCTTCCACCACCATTCCCCTTTCCGTCACACCTCCGGATTCCTTTATCACCTATCCCCTGTACATCATATTCCGGATTCCTTTACCACCGATCCCCTATCCATCACTCGTCGGGTTTCCTTTACCACCAAACTCCTATCCATCACACATCCGATTTCCTTTACCAACAATCCTCTAACCATCACACCTCCGGTTACATTCACCACCAATCCTCTATCCATCGCACCTCCGATATCCTTTACCACCAATCTCCTATCCATCACACCTCCGGTTTTCTTTTCCTCCAATTCCCTATTCATCAAACCTCCGATTTCCTCCAACACCAATCCCCTTTCCATAACACCTCCTGTTTCCTCCACAACTAATCCCCTATCCATCACACCTTCGGTTTCCTTTACCAACAATCCCCTTTCCATCACTCCTCTGATTTCCTCCACCACCAATCTGCTATCCATCACACCTCCGATTTCTTTTACCACCAATCCCCTATCCATCACACCTCCTGTTTCCTTTACCACCAATCCCTTGTCCATCACACCTCCGGTTTCCTTTACCACCGATCCCCTATCCATCACTCCTCCGGTTTCCTTTACCACAAATCCCCTATCCATCACACCTCCGATTTCCTTTACCACCAATGCCCTATCCATCACACATCCAGTTTCCTTTACTACCAATCACCTATCCATCACCCCTCCAATTTCCTTTACCCCCAATCCCCATCCATCAAACCTCTGATTTCCTTTACCACCAATCCCTTGTCCATCACACCTCCGATTTCCTTTACCTCCAGTCCCCTATCCATCACACCTCCGATTTCTTTTCCACCAATCCCGTATCCATAAAACCTCTGGTTTCTTCCACCACCAATCCTCTATCCATCACACCTGCGGTTTTCATTACAACCAATCCCCTATCCATCACATCTCCTATTTCCTTTACCACAAATCCCCTATCCAACACTCCTCTGGTTTTCATTACAACCAATCCCCTATCCATCACGCCTCCGATTTCCTCTACCACCAATCACCTATCCATCACACCTCCGATTTCCTTTACCAACAATCCCCTATCCATCACACCTCCGATTTCCTTTACCACCAAACACCTATCCATCACACCTCCAATTTCCTTTACCACCAATCCCCTATCCATCACTCCTCCGGTTTCCTTTACCACCGATCCCCTATCCATTACTCCTCCGATTTCCTTTACCACCGATCCCCTATCCATCACACCTCTGCTTTCCTTTACCACCGATCCCCTATCCATCACTCCTCCGGTTTCCTTTACCACCAATCCCCTATCCATTACACCTCCGGTTTCCTTTACCACCGATCCCCTATCCATTACTCCTCCGATTTCCTTTACCACCGATCCCCTATCCATCACACCTCTGCTTTCCTTTACCACCAAACTCCTATCCATCACACTTCCGATTTCCTTTACCTCCAATCCCCTATCCATTACTCCTCCGATTTCCTTTAACACCCATCCCCTTTCCATCACACCTCCGATTTACTTTACCTCCAATCACCTATCCATTACCCCTCCGATTTCCTTTAACACCCATTCCCTATCCATCACACCTCCGATTTCCTTTACCACCGATCCCCTATCCATCACACCTCCGATTTCCTTTACCACCAATCCAATATTCATCACACCTCAGATTTCCTTTACCACCAATCCCCTATCCATCACACCTCCGATTTCCTCCACTACCAATCCCCTATCCATCACACCTACTATTTCCTTCACGACCAGTCCCCTATCCATCACACCTCCGGTTTCCTTTACCACCAATCCCCTATCCATCACACCTCTGGATTCTTCCACCACCAATCCCCTATCCATCACACCTCCGGTTTCCTTTACCACCAATCCCCTATCCATCAAACCTCCGGTTTCCTCCACCACTAATCCCCTATCCATCACACCTCCGGTTTCCTTTTCCACCAATCCCCTATCCATCACGCCTCTGGTTTCCTTTACCACCAATCCCCTATCCATCAAACCTCCGGTTTCCTCCACCACTAATCCCCTATCCATCACACCTCCGGTTTCCTTTTCCACCAATCCCCTATCCATCACGCCTCTGGTTTCCTTTACCACCAAACTCCTATCCATCACACCTCCGATTTCCTTTACCTCCAATCCCCTATCCATTACTCCTCCGATTTCCTATACCACCCATCCCCTATCCATCACTCCTCCGGTTTCCTTTACCACAAATCCCCTATCCATCACACCTCCGCTTTCCTTTACCACCAAACCCCTATCCATCACACCTCCGATTTCCTTTACCTCCAATCCCCTATCCATTACTCCTCCGATTTCCTTTAACACCCATCCCCTATCCATCACTCCTCCGGTTTCCTTTACCACCGATCCCCTATCCATCACACCTCCGGTTTCCTTTACCTCCAGTCCCCTATCCATCACACCTCCGATTTCTTTAACACCAACCCCGTATTCCTCAAACCTCTGGTTTCTTCCACCACCAATCCTCTATCCATCACACCTGCGGTTTTCATTACAACCAATCCCCTATCCATCATACCTCCTATTTCCTTTACCACAAATCCCCTATCCATCACACCTCTGGTTTTCTTTACCACCGATCCCCTATCCATCACACCTCTGCTTTCCTTTACCACCGATCCCCTATCCATCACTCCTCCGGTTTCCTTTACCACCGATCCCCTATCCATTACTCCTCCGATTTCCTTTACCACCGATCCCCTATCCATCACACCTCTGCTTTCCTTTACCACCGATCCCCTATCCATCACTCCTCCGGTTTCCTTTACCACCAATCCCCTATCCATTACACCTCCGGTTTCCTTTACCACCGATCCCCTATCCATTACTCCTCCGATTTCCTTTACCACCGATCCCCTATCCATCACACCTCTCCTTTCCTTTACCACCAAACTCCTATCCATCACACTTCCGATTTCCTTTACCTCCAATCCCCTATCCATTACTACTCCGATTTCCTTTAACACCCATCCCCTATCCATCACACCTCCGATTTCCTTTACCTCCAATCACCTATCCATTACCCCTCCGATTTCCTTTAACACCCATTCCCTATCCATCACACCTCCGATTTCCTTTACCACCGATCCCCTATCCATCACACCTCCGATTTCCTTTACCACCAATCCAATATTCATCACACCTCAGATTTCCTTTACCACCAATCCCCTATCCATCACACCTCCGATTTCCTCCACTACCAATCCCCTATCCATCACACCTCCTATTTCCTTCACGACCAGTCCCCTATCCATCACACCTCCGGTTTCCTTTACCACCGATCCCCTATCCATCACTCCTCCGGTTTCCTTTACCACAAATCCCCTATCCATCACACCTCCGATTTCCTTTACCACCAATGCCCTATCCATCACACATCCAGTTTCCTTTACTACCAATCACCTATCCATCACCCCTCCAATTTCCTTTACCCCCAATCCCCATCCATCAAACCTCTGATTTCCTTTACCACCAATCCCTTGTCCATCACACCTCCGATTTCCTTTACCTCCAGTCCCCTATCCATCACACCTCCGATTTCTTTTCCACCAATCCCGTATCCATAAAACCTCTGGTTTCTTCCACCACCAATCCTCTATCCATCACACCTGCGGTTTTCATTACAACCAATCCCCTATCCATCACATCTCCTATTTCCTTTACCACAAATCCCCTATCCAACACTCCTCTGGTTTTCATTACAACCAATCCCCTATCCATCACGCCTCCGATTTCCTCTACCACCAATCACCTATCCATCACACCTCCGATTTCCTTTACCAACAATCCCCTATCCATCACACCTCCGATTTCCTTTACCACCAAACACCTATCCATCACACCTCCAATTTCCTTTACCACCAATCCCCTATCCATCACTCCTCCGGTTTCCTTTACCACCGATCCCCTATCCATTACTCCTCCGATTTCCTTTACCACCGATCCCCTATCCATCACACCTCTGCTTTCCTTTACCACCGATCCCCTATCCATCACTCCTCCGGTTTCCTTTACCACCAATCCCCTATCCATTACACCTCCGGTTTCCTTTACCACCGATCCCCTATCCATTACTCCTCCGATTTCCTTTACCACCGATCCCCTATCCATCACACCTCTGCTTTCCTTTACCACCAAACTCCTATCCATCACACTTCCGATTTCCTTTACCTCCAATCCCCTATCCATTACTCCTCCGATTTCCTTTAACACCCATCCCCTTTCCATCACACCTCCGATTTACTTTACCTCCAATCACCTATCCATTACCCCTCCGATTTCCTTTAACACCCATTCCCTATCCATCACACCTCCGATTTCCTTTACCACCGATCCCCTATCCATCACACCTCCGATTTCCTTTACCACCAATCCAATATTCATCACACCTCAGATTTCCTTTACCACCAATCCCCTATCCATCACACCTCCGATTTCCTCCACTACCAATCCCCTATCCATCACACCTACTATTTCCTTCACGACCAGTCCCCTATCCATCACACCTCCGGTTTCCTTTACCACCAATCCCCTATCCATCACACCTCTGGATTCTTCCACCACCAATCCCCTATCCATCACACCTCCGGTTTCCTTTACCACCAATCCCCTATCCATCAAACCTCCGGTTTCCTCCACCACTAATCCCCTATCCATCAAACCTCCGGTTTCCTCCACCACTAATCCCCTATCCATCACACCTCCGGTTTCCTTTTCCACCAATCCCCTATCCATCACGCCTCTGGTTTCCTTTACCACCAAACTCCTATCCATCACACCTCCGATTTCCTTTACCTCCAATCCCCTATCCATTACTCCTCCGATTTCCTATACCACCCATCCCCTATCCATCACTCCTCCGGTTTCCTTTACCACAAATCCCCTATCCATCACACCTCCGCTTTCCTTTACCACCAAACTCCTATCCATCACACCTCCGATTTCCTTTACCTCCAATCCCCTATCCATTACTCCTCCGATTTCCTTTAACACCCATCCCCTATCCATCACTCCTCCGGTTTCCTTTACCACCGATCCCCTATCCATCACACCTCCGGTTTCCTTTACCTCCAGTCCCCTATCCATCACACCTCCGATTTCTTTAACACCAACCCCGTATTCCTCAAACCTCTGGTTTCTTCCACCACCAATCCTCTATCCATCACACCTGCGGTTTTCATTACAACCAATCCCCTATCCATCATACCTCCTATTTCCTTTACCACAAATCCCCTATCCATCACACCTCTGGTTTTCTTTACCACCGATCCCCTATCCATCACACCTCTGCTTTCCTTTACCACCGATCCCCTATCCATCACTCCTCCGGTTTCCTTTACCACCGATCCCCTATCCATTACTCCTCCGATTTCCTTTACCACCGATCCCCTATCCATCACACCTCTGCTTTCCTTTACCACCGATCCCCTATCCATCACTCCTCCGGTTTCCTTTACCACCAATCCCCTATCCATTACACCTCCGGTTTCCTTTACCACCGATCCCCTATCCATTACTCCTCCGATTTCCTTTACCACCGATCCCCTATCCATCACACCTCTCCTTTCCTTTACCACCAAACTCCTATCCATCACACTTCCGATTTCCTTTACCTCCAATCCCCTATCCATTACTACTCCGATTTCCTTTAACACCCATCCCCTATCCATCACACCTCCGATTTCCTTTACCTCCAATCACCTATCCATTACCCCTCCGATTTCCTTTAACACCCATTCCCTATCCATCACACCTCCGATTTCCTTTACCACCGATCCCCTATCCATCACACCTCCGATTTCCTTTACCACCAATCCAATATTCATCACACCTCAGATTTCCTTTACCACCAATCCCCTATCCATCACACCTCCGATTTCCTCCACTACCAATCCCCTATCCATCACACCTCCTATTTCCTTCACGACCAGTCCCCTATCCATCACACCTCCGGTTTCCTTTACCACCAATCCCCTATCCATCACACCTCTGGATTCATCCACCACCAATCCCCTATCCATCACACCTCCGGTTTCCTCCACCACTAATCCCCTATCCATCACACCTCCGGTTTCCTTTTCCACCAATCCCCTATCCATCACACCTCTGGTTTCCTTTACCACCAAACTCCTATCCATCACACCTCCGATTTCCTTTACCTCCAATCCCCTATCCATTACTCCTCCGATTTCCTTTACCTCCAATCCCCTATCCATCACAACTCCGGTTTCCTTTACCACCAGTCCCCTATCCATCACACCTCAGGTGTTTTTTACCACCAATCCCCTGTCCATCACACCTCCGATTTCCTTTACCTCCAGTCCCCTATCCATCACACCCACTATTTCCTCCACCACCAATCCCCCATCCATCACACCTCCGATTTCCTTTACCACCAATCCCCTATCCATCACAACTCCGATTTCCTTTACCACCAATCCAATATTCATCACACCTCCGATTTCCTTTACCACCAATCCCCTATCCATCACACCTCCTATTTCCTCCACCACCAATCTCCCATCCATCACACCTCCGGTGTCCATTACCACCAATCCCTTGTCCATCACACCTCCAATTTCCTTTACCTCCAGTCCCCTATCCATCACACCTCCGATTTCTTTACCACCAATCCCGTATCCATAAAACCTCTGGTTTCTTCCACCACCAATCCTCTATCCATCACACCTGCGGTTTTCATTACAACCAATCCCCTATCCATCACACCTCCGCTTTCCTTTACCACCAAACTCCTATCCATCACACTTCCGATTTCCTTTACCTCCAATCCCCTATCCATTACTCCTCCGATTTCCTTTAACACCCATCCCCTATCCATCACACCTCCGGTTTCCTTTACCACCGATCCCCTATCCATCACACCTCCGGTTTCCTTTACCACCGATCCCCTGTCCATCACACTTCCGATTTCCTTTACCTCCAATCCCCTATCCATTACTCCTCCGATTTCCTTTAACACCCATCCCCTATCCATCACACCTCCGGTTTCCTTTACCACCGATCCCCTATCCATCACACCTCCGGTTTCCTTTACCACCGATCCCCTATCCATCACACCTCCGATTTCCTTTACCACCAATCCAATATTCATCACACCTCAGATTTCCTTTACCACCAATCCCCTATCCATCACACCTCCGATTTCCTCCACTACCAATCCACTATCCATCACACCTCCTATTTCCTTCACGACCAGTCCCCTATCCATCACGCCTCTGGTTTCCTTTACCACCAATCCCCTATCCATCACACCTCCTATTTCCTTCACGACCAATCCCCTATCCATCACGCCTCTGGTTTCCTTTACCACCAATCCCCTATCCATCACACCTCTGGATTCTTCCACCACCAATCCCCTATCCATCACACCTCCGATTTCCTTTACCACCAATCGAATATTCATCACACCTCCGATTTCCTTTACCACCAATCCCCTATCCATCACACCTCCTATTTCCTCCACCACCAATCTCCCATCCATCACACCTCCGGTGTCCATTACCACCAATCCCTTGTCCATCACACCTCCAATTTCCTTTACCTCCAGTCCCCTATCCATCACACCTCCGATTTCTTTACCACCAATCCCGTATCCATTACTCCTCCGATTTCCTTTAACACCCATCCCCTATCCATCACACCTCCGGTTTCCTTTACCACCGATCCCCTATCCATCACACCTCCGGTTTCCTTTACCACCGATCCCCTATCCATCACACCTCCGATTTCCTTTACCACCAATCCAATATTCATCACACCTCAGATTTCCTTTACCACCAATCCCCTATCCATCACACCTCCGATTTCCTCCACTACCAATCCACTATCCATCACACCTCCTATTTCCTTCACGACCAGTCCCCTATCCATCACGCCTCTGGTTTCCTTTACCACCAATCCCCTATCCATCACACCTCCTATTTCCTTCACGACCAATCCCCTATCCATCACGCCTCTGGTTTCCTTTACCACCAATCCCCTATCCATCACACCTCTGGATTCTTCCACCACCAATCCCCTATCCATCACACCTCCGATTTCCTTTACCACCAATCGAATATTCATCACACCTCCGATTTCCTTTACCACCAATCCCCTATCCATCACACCTCCTATTTCCTCCACCACCAATCTCCCATCCATCACACCTCCGGTGTCCATTACCACCAATCCCTTGTCCATCACACCTCCAATTTCCTTTACCTCCAGTCCCCTATCCATCACACCTCCGATTTCTTTACCACCAATCCCGTATCCATAAAACCTCTGGTTTCTTCCACCACCAATCCTCTATCCATCACACCTGCGGTTTTCATTACAACCAATCCCCTATCCATCACACCTCCGCTTTCCTTTACCACCAAACTCTTATCCATCACACCTCCGATTTCCTTTACCTCCAATCACCTATCCATTACTCCTCCGATTTCCTTTACCACCAAACTCCTATCCATCACACTTCCGATTTCCTTTACCTCCAATCCCCTATCCATTACTCCTCCGATTTCCTTTAACACCCATCCCCTATCCATCACACCTCCGGTTTCCTTTACCACCGATCCCCTATCCATCACACCTCCGGTTTCCTTTACCACCGATCCCCTATCCATCACACCTCCGATTTCCTTTACCACCAATCCAATATTCATCACACCTCAGATTTCCTTTACCACCAATCCCCTATCCATCACACCTCCGATTTCCTCCACTACCAATCCACTATCCATCACACCTCCTATTTCCTTCACGACCAGTCCCCTATCCATCACGCCTCTGGTTTCCTTTACCACCAATCCCCTATCCATCACACCTCCTATTTCCTTCACGACCAATCCCCTATCCATCACGCCTCTGGTTTCCTTTACCACCAATCCCCTATCCATCACACCTCTGGATTCTTCCACCACCAATCCCCTATCCATCACACCTCCGGTTTTCTTTACCACCAATCCCCTATCCATCAAATCTCCGGTTTCCTCCACCACTAATCCCCTATCCATCACACCTCCGGTATCCTTTTCCACCAATCCCCTATCCATCACGCCTCTGGTTTCCTTTACCACCAAACTCGTATCCATCACACCTCCGATTTCCTTTACCTCCAATCCCCTATCCATTACTCCTCCGATTTCCTAAACCACCCATCCCCTATCCATCACACCTCCGGTTTTCTTTACCACCGATCCCCTATCCATCACTCCTCCGGTTTCCTTTACCACAAATCCCCTATCTATCACAATTCCGCTTTCCTTTACCACCGATCCCCTATCCAACACTCCTCCGGTTTCCTTTTCCACCAATCCCCTATCCATCACTCCTCCGGTTTCCTTTACCACAAATACCCTATCCATCACACCTCCGCTTTCCTTTACCACCAAACTCCTATCCATCACACCTCCGATTTCCTTTACCTCCAATACCCTATCCATCACACTTCCGCTTTCCTTTACCACCAAACTCCTATCCATCACACCTCCGATTTCCTTTACCTCCAATCCCCTATCCATCACACCTCCGGTTTCCTTTACCACCAGTCCCCTATCCATCACACCTCAGGTGTCCTTTACCACCAATCCCCTGTCCATCACACCTCCGGTTTCCTTTTCCACCAATCCCCTATCCATCACACCTCCGATTTCCTTTACCACCAATCCCCTATCCATCACACCTCCTATTTCCTCCACCACCAATCTCCCATCCATCACACCTCCGGTGTCCTTTACCACCAATCCCTTGTCCATCACACCTCCAATTTCCTTTACCTCCAGTCCCCTATCCATCACACCTCCGATTTCTTTACCACCAATCCCGTATCCATAAAACCTCTGGTTTCTTCCACGACCAATCCTCTATCCATCACACCTGCGGTTTTCATTACAACCAATCCCCTATCCATCACACCTCCGCTTTCCTTTACCACCAAACTCCTATCCATCACACCTCCGATTTCCTTTACCTCCAATCCCCTATCCATTACTCCTCCGATTTCCTTTACCACCAAACTCCTATCCATCACACTTCCGATTTCCTTTACCTCCAATCTCCTATCCATTACTCCTCCGGTTTCCTTTAACACCCATCCCCTATCCATCACTCCTCCGGTTTCCTTTACCACCGATCCCCTATCCATCACACCTCCGGTTTCCTTTACCACCGATCCCCTATCCATCACACCTCCGGTTTCCTTTACCACCGATCCCCTATCCATCACACCTCCGATTTCCTTTACCACCAATCCAATATTCATCACACCTCAGATTTCCTTTACCACCAATCCCCTATCCATCACACCTCCGATTTCCTCCACTACCAATCCCCTATCCATCACACCTCCTATTTCCTTCACGACCAGTCCCCGATCCATCACGCCACTGGTTTCCTTTACCACCAATCCCCTATCCATCACACCTCCTATTTCCTTCACGACCAATCCCCTATCCATCACGCCTCCGGTTTCCTTTACCACCAATCCCCTATCCATCACACCTCAGGTGTCCTTTACCACCAATCCCCTGTCCATCACACCTCCGGTTTCCTTTTCCACCAATCCCCTATCCATCACACCTCCGATTTCCTTTACCACCAATCCCCTATCCATCACACCTCCTATTTCCTCCACCACCAATCTCCCATCCATCACACCTCCGGTGTCCTTTACCACCAATCCCTTGTCCATCACACCTCCAATTTCCTTTACCTCCAGTCCCCTATCCATCACACCTCCGATTTCTTTACCACCAATCCCGTATCCATAAAACCTCTGGTTTCTTCCACGACCAATCCTCTATCCATCACACCTGCGGTTTTCATTACAACCAATCCCCTATCCATCACACCTCCGCTTTCCTTTACCACCAAACTCCTATCCATCACACCTCCGATTTCCTTTACCTCCAATCCCCTATCCATTACTCCTCCGATTTCCTTTACCACCAAACTCCTATCCATCACACTTCCGATTTCCTTTACCTCCAATCTCCTATCCATTACTCCTCCGATTTCCTTTAACACCCATCCCCTATCCATCACTCCTCCGGTTTCCTTTACCACCGATCCCCTATCCATCACACCTCCGGTTTCCTTTACCACCGATCCCCTATCCATCACACCTCCGGTTTCCTTTACCACCGATCCCCTATCCATCACACCTCCGATTTCCTTTACCACCAATCCAATATTCATCACACCTCAGATTTCCTTTACCACCAATCCCCTATCCATCACACCTCCGATTTCCTCCACTACCAATCCCCTATCCATCACACCTCCTATTTCCTTCACGACCAGTCCCCGATCCATCACGCCACTGGTTTCCTTTACCACCAATCCCCTATCCATCACACCTCCTATTTCCTTCACGACCAATCCCCTATCCATCACGCCTCTGGTTTCCTTTACCACCAATCCCCTATCCATCACACCTCTGGAATCTTCCACCACCAATCCCCTATCCATCACACCTCCGGTTTCCTTTACCACCAATCCCCTATCCATCAAACCTCCGGTTTCCTCCACCACTAATCCCCTATCCATCACACCTCCGGTTTCCTTTTCCACCAATCCCCTATCCATCACGCCTCTGGTTTCCTTTACCACCAGTCCCCTATCCATCACACCTCAGGTGTCCTTTATCACCAATCCCCTGTCCATCACACCTCCGGTTTCCTTTTCCACCAATCCCCTATCCATCACACCTCCGATTTCCTTTACCACCAATCCCCTATCCATCACACCTCCTATTTCCTCCACCACCAATCTCCCATCCATCACACCTACGGTGTCCTTTACCACCAATCCCTTGTCCATCACACCTCCAATTTCCTTTACCTCCAGTCCCCTATCCATCACACCTCCGATTACTTTACCACCAATCCCGTATCCATAAAACCTCTGGTTTCTTCCACCACCAATCCTCTATCCATCACACCTGCGGTTTTCATTACAACCAATCCCTTATCCATCACACCTCCGCTTTCCTTTACCACCAAACTCCTATCCATCACACCTCCGATTTCCTTTACCTCCAATCCCCTATCCATTATTCCTCCGATTTCCTTTACCACCAAACTCCTATCCATCACACTTCCGATTTCCTTTACCTCCAATCCCCTATCTATTACTCCTCCGATTTCCTTTAACACCCATCCCCTATCCATCACACCTCCGGTTTCCTTTACCACCGATCCCCTATCCATCACACCTCCGGTTTCCTTTACCACCGATCCCCTATCCATCACACCTCCGATTTCCTTTACCACCAATCCAATATTCATCACACCTCAGATTTCCTTTACCACCAATCCCCTATCCATCACACCTCCGATTTCCTCCACTACCAATCCCCTATCCATCACACCTCCTATTTCCTTCTCGACCAATCCCCTATCCATCACGCCTCTGGTTTCCTTTACCACCAATCCCCTATCCATCACACCTCCTATTTCCTTCACGACCAATCCCCTATCCATCACGCCTCTGGTTTCCTTTACCACCAATCCCCTATCCATCACACCTCTGGATTCTTCCACCACCAATCCCCTATCCATCACACCTCCGGTTTCCTTTACCACCAATCCCCTATCCATCAAACCTCCGGTTTCCTCCACCACTAAACCCCTATCCATCACACCTCCGGTTTCCTTTTCCACCAATCCCCTATCCATCACGCCTCTGGTTTCCTTTACCACCAAACTCCTATCCATCACACCTCCGATTTCCTTTACCTCCAATCCCCTATCCATTACTCCTCCGATTTCCTATACCACCCATCCCCTATCCATCACACCTCCGGTTTTCTTTACCACCGATCCCCTATCCATCACTCCTCCGGTTTCCTTTACCACAAATCCCCTATCTATCACAATTCCGCTTTCCTTTACCACCGATCCCCTATCCAACACTCCTCCGGTTTCCTTTTCCACCAATCCCCTATCCATCACTCCTCCGGTTTCCTTTACCACAAATACCCTATCCATCACACCTCCGCTTTCCTTTACCACCAAACTCCTATCCATCACACCTCCGATTTCCTTTACCTCCAATCCCCTATCCATCACAACTCCGGTTTCCTTTACCACCAATCCCCTATCCATCACACCTCAGGTGTCCTTTACCACCAATCCCCTGTCCATCACACCTCCGGTTTCCTTTTCCACCAATCCCCTATCCATCACACCTCCGATTTCCTTTACCTCCAATCCCCTATCCATCACAACTCCGGTTTCCTTTACCACCAGTCCCCTATCCATCACACCTCAGGTGTCCTTTACCACCAATCCCCTGTCCATCACACCTCCGGTTTCCTTTACCACCGAACCCCTATCCATCACTCCTCCGGTTTCCTTTTCCACCAATCCCCTATCCATCACTCCTCCGGTTTCCTTTACCACAAATACCCTATCCATCACACCTCCGCTTTCCTTTACCACCAAACTCCTGTCCATCACACCTCCGATTTCCTTTACCTCCAATCCCCTATCCATCACAACTCCGATTTCCTTTACCTCCAGTCCCCTATCCGTCAAACCTCAGATTTCCTTTACCTCCAGTCCCCTATCCATCACACCTCCTATTTCCTCCACCACCAATCCCCCATCCATCACACCTCCGATTTCCTTTAGCACCAATCCCCTATCCATCACAACTCCGATTTCCTTTACCACCAATCCAATATTCATCACACCTCCGATTTCCTTTACCACCAATCCCCTTTCCATCACACCTCCGATTTCCTCCACTACCAATCCCCTATCCATCACACCTCCTATTTCCTCCACCACCAATCTCCCATCCATCACACCTCCGGTGTCCTTTACCACCAATCCCTTGTCCATCACACCTCCGATTTCCTTTACCTCCAGTCCCCTATCCATCACACCTCCGATTTCTTTACCACCAATCCCGTATCCATAAAACCTCTGGTTTCTTCCACCACCAATCCTCTATCCATCACACCTGCGGTTTTCATTACAACCAATCCCCTATCCATCACACCTCCTATTTCCTTTACCACAAATCCCCTATCCAGCACGCCTCTGGTTTTCATTACAACCAATCCCCTATCCATCACGCCACTGGTTTCCTTTACCAACAATCCCCTATCTATCACGCCTCCGATTTCCTGTACCACCAATCACCTATCCATCACACCTCCGATTTCCTTTACCACCAAACACCTATCCATCACACCTCCAATTTCCTTTACCACCCATCCCCTTTCCAATACGCCTTCGGTTTCCTTTACCACCAATCCACTATCCAACACGCCTTCGGTTTCCATTACCACCAATCCCCTATCCATCAGACCTCCGATTTCCTTCCTCGCCAATCCCTTATGCATCACACCTCCGATTTCCTCCACCAGCAATCCCCTATCCATCACACCTCCGGTTTCCTCCACCACCAATCCCCAATCCAACACACCTCCGATTTCCTCCACCAACAATCCACTATCCATCACACCTACGATTTCATTTACCACCAGCCCCCTATCCATCACACCTCCGGTTTTCTTTTCCTCCAATCCCCTATCCATCACACCTCCGATTTCCTCCAACACCAATCCCCTTTCCATAACACCTCCTGTTTCCTCCACAACTAATCCCCTATCCATCACACCTTCGGTTTCCTTTACCACCAATCCCCTTTCCATCACTCCTCTGATTTTCTCCACCACCAATCTGCTATCCATCACACCTCCGATTTCTTTTACCACCAATCCCCTATCCATGACACCTCTGATTTCCATTACGACCAGTCCCTATCCATCACACCTCCGGTTTCCTTTACCACTGATCCCCTATCCATCAATCCTCCGGTTTCCTTTACCACAAATCCCCTATCCATCACAACTCCGGTTTCCTTTACCACCAATGCCCTATCCATCACACATCCAGTTTCCTTTACTACCAATCCCCTATCCATCACCCCTCCGATTTCCTTTACCCCCAATCCCCATCCATCAAACCTCCGATTTCCTTTACCTCCAATCCCCTATCCATTACTCCTCCGATTTCCTATACCACCCATCCCCTATCCATCACAACTCCGGTTTCCTTTACCACCAATGCCCTATCCATCACACATCCAGTTTCCTTTACTACCAATCCCCTATCCATCACCCCTCCGATTTCCTTTACCCCCAATCCCCATCCATCAAACCTCCGATTTCCTTTACCACCAATCCACTATCCATCACACCTCCGGTGACCTTTACCTCCAGTCCCCTATCCATCACACCTCCGATTTCTTTACCACCAATCCCGTATCCATAAAACCTCTGGTTTCTTCCACCACCAATCCTCTATCCATCACACCTGCGGTTTTCATTACAACCAATCCCCTATCCATCACACCTGCTATTTCCTTTACCACCAATCCCCTATCCATCACACCTCCTATTTCCTTTACCACAAATCCCCTATCCATCACGACTCTGGTTTTCATTACAACCAATCCCCTATCCATCACGCCTCTGGTTTCCTTTACCAACAATCCCCTATCTCTCACACCTCCGATTTCCTGTAACACCAATCACCGATCCATCACACCTCCGATTTCCTTTACCCCCAAACACCTATCCATCACACCTCCAATTTCCTTTACCACCAATCCCCTTTCCAACACGCCTTCGGTTTCCTTTACCACCAATCCCCTATCCATCAGACCTCTGGTTTCCCTTACCACCAATCCCCTATCCATCAGACCTCTGGTTTCCCTTACCACAAATCCCGTATCCATGACACCTCCGGTTTTCTTTACCACCAAATCACTATCCATCACACCTCCGGTGTCCTTTACGACCAATCCCCTATACATCACACCTCCGATTTCCTCCACCACCCATCCCCTATCCATCACACATCCAGTTTCCTTTACTACCAATCCCCTATCCATTACCCCTCCGATTTCTTTTACACCCAATCCCCATCCATCAAACATCTGATTTCCTTTACCACCAATCCACTATCCATCACAGCTCCGGTGTCCTTTACCACCAATCCCTTGTCCATCACACCTCCGATTTCCTTTACCTCCAGTCCCCTATCCATCACACCTCCGATTTCTTTACCACCAATCCCGTATCCATCACACTTCCGATTTCTTTACCACCAATCCCGTATCCATAAAACCTCTGGTTTCTTCCACCACCAATCCTCTATCCATCACACCTGCGGTTTTCATTACAACCAATCCCCTATCCATCACACCTCCTATTTCTTTTACCACAAATCCCCTATCCATCACGCCTCTGGTTTCCTTTACCAACAATCCCCTATCTATCACGCCTCCGGTTTCCTTTACCACCAATCCCCTTTCCATTACACCTCCGAATTCCTCCACCACCATATCCCCGATCCATCACACATCTGGTTTCCTTTATCACCTATCCCCTATCCATCACACCTCCTATTTCCTCCACCACTAATCCCCTATCCATCACTCCTCCGGTTTCCTTTTCCACCAATCCCCTATCAATCACACCTCCGGTTTACTTTACCACCAATTACCTATCCATCACACCTCCGGTTTCCTTTACCACCGATCCACTATCCATCACACCTCCGGTTTCCTTTACCTCCAATCCCCTATCCATCAGCCCTCTGGTTTCCTTTACCATCAATCCCATATCCATCAAACCTGTGGTTTCTTACACCACCAAACCCGAATCCATCACACCTCCGATTTACTCCACCACCAAATCACTTTCCATCACTCCTCCGGTTTCCCTTATCACCTATCCCCTATACATCATATTCCGGTATCCTTTACCACCAGTCCCCTATACATCACACCTCCGGTTTCTTCCACCACCAATCCCCTATCCATCACACCTCCGATTTCCTCCACTACCAATCCCCTATCCATCACACCTCCAATTTCCTTTACCACCAATCCAATATTCATCACACCTCCGATTTCCATTACCACCAATCCCCTATCTATCAGACCTCCGATTTCCTTCCTCACCAATCCCTTATGCATCACACCTCCGATTTCATTTACCGCCAATCCCCTATCCATCAGACCTCCGATTTCCTTCCTCGCCAATCCCTTATGCATCACACCTCTGATTTCCTTTACCAACAATCCCCTATCCATCACACCTCCGATTTCATTTACCGCCAATCCCCTATCCATCAGACCTCCGATTTCCTTCCTCACCAATCCCTTATGCATCACACCTCCGATTTCATTTACCGCCAATCCCCTATCCATCACACCTCCTATTTCCTCCACCACCAATCCCCTATACATCACAACTCCTGTTTCCTTTACCTCCAATCCCCTATCAGTCACACCTCCGGTTTTCGTTACCACCAATCCCCTATCCATCACACCTCCGGTTTCCTTTACCACCGATCCCCTATCCATCACACCTCCGATTTCCTTTACCACCAAACTCATATCCATCACACCTCCGATTTCCTTTACCTCCAATCCCCTATCCATTACTCCTCCGGTTTCCTTTACCACCAATGCCCTATCCATCACACATCCAGTTTCCTTTACTACCAATTCCCCATCCGTCACACCCTAGGTTTCCTTTACCACCAAACCCCTATACATCACATCTCCGGTTTCCTTTAACACCAATCCCCAATCCATCACACCTCCGGTTATCTTTACAAACAATCCCCAATCCATCACAACTCCGTTTTCCTTTACCACCTATCCCCTATCCATCACACCTCCGGTTTATTTTACCACCAATCCCCTATCAATCACACCTCCGGTTTCCTTTACCACCAATCCCCTATCCATCACACCTCTGATTTCCTCCACCACCAATCCGCTATCCATCACACCTCCGGTTTCGTCCACCACCAATCCCCTATCCATCACACCTCCGGTTTCCTCCACCAACAATCCCCTATCCATCACACCTCCGATTTCCTCCACCACCAATCCCCTATCCATCCCACCTCCGGTTTCCTTTATCACCAATCCAATATTCATCACACCTCCGATTTCCATTACCACCAATCCTCTATCCATCAGACCACCGATTTCCTTCCTCACCAATCCCTTATGCATCACACCTCCGATTTCATTTACCGCCAATCCCCTATCCATCACACCTCCTATTTCCTCCACCACCAATCCCCTATACATCACACCTCCTGTTTCCTTTACCTCCAATCCCCTATGCATCACACCTCCGATTTCCTTTACCACCAATCCCCTATCAGTCACACCTCCGGTTTTCGTTACCACCAATCCCCTATCCATGACACCTCCGGTTTCCTTTACCACCGATCCCCTATCCATCACACCTCCGATTTCCTTTACCACCAAACTCATATCCATCACACCTCCGATTTCCTTTACCTCCAATCCCCTATCCATTACTCCTCCGATTTCCTTTACCACCCATCCCCTATCCATCACAACTCCGGTTTCCTTTACCACCAATGCCCTATCCATCACACATCCAGTTTCCTTTACTACCAATTCCCCATCCATCACACCCTAGGTTTCCTTTACCACCAAACCCCTATACATCACGTCTCCGGTTTCCTTTAACACCAATCCCCAATCCATCACACCTCCGGTTATCTTTACAAACAATCCCCAATCCATCACAACTCCGTTTTCCTTTACCACCTATCCCCTATCCATCACACCTCCTATTTCCTCCACCACTAATCCCCTATCCATCACTCCTCCGATTTCCTTTTCCTCCAAACTCCTATACATCACACCTCCGGTTTCCTTTACCGCCAATCCCCTTTCCATCACACCTCCTATTTCCTCGACCACTAATCCCCTATCCATCACACCTCCGGTTTCCTTTTCCACCAATCCCCTATCAATGACGCCTCTGGTTTCCTTTACCACCAATCTCCTATCCATGACACCTCCGATTTCCCTTACCACCAGTCCCCTATCCATCACACCTCCGGTTTACTTTACCACCAATTACCTATCCATCACACCTCCGGTTTCCTTTACATCAAATCCCCTATCCATCAGCCCTCTGGTTTCCTTTACCACCAATCCCGTATCCATCAAACCTGTGGTTTCTTACACCACCAAACCCGAATCCATCACACCTCCGATTTACTCCACCACCAAATCACTTTCCATCACACCCCCGGTTTCCCGTATCACCTATCCCCTATACATCATATTCCGGTATCCTTTACCACCAGTCCCCTATACATCACACCTCTGGTTTCTTCCACCACCAATCCCCTATACATCACACCTCCACTTTTCTTTACCACCAATCCAATATTCATCACACCTCCGATTTCCATTACCACCAATCCCCTATCCATCAGACCTCCGATTTCCTTCCTCACCAATCCCTTATGCATCACACCTCCGATTTCATTTACAGCCAATCCCCTATCCATCACACCTCCTATTTCCTCCACCACCAATCCCCTATACATCACACCTCCTGTTTCCTTTACCTCCAATCCCCTATCAGTCACACCTCCGGTTTTCGTTACCACCAATCCCCTATCCATCACACCTCCGATTTCCATTACGACCAGTCCCTATCCATCACACCTCCGGTTTCCTTTACCACCGATCCCCTATCCATCACACCTCCGATTTCCTTTACCACCAAACTCATATCCATCACACCTCCGATTTCCTTTACCTCCAATCCCCTATCCATTACTCCTCCGATTTCCTTTACCACCCATCCCCTATCCATCACAACTCCGGTTTCCTTTACATCCAATCCCCTATCCATCAGCCCTCTGGTTTCCTTTACCACCAATCCCGTATCCATCAAACCTGTGGTTTCTTACACCACCAAACCCGAATCCATCACACCTCCGATTTACTCCACCACCAAATCACTTTCCATCACACCTCCGGTTTCCCTTATCACCTATCCCCTATACATCATATTCCGGTATCCTTTACCACCAGTCCCCTATACATCACACCTCTGGTTTCTTCCACCACCAATCCCCTATCCATCACACCTCCACTTTCCTTTACCACCAATCCAATATTCATCACACCTCCGATTTCCATTACCACCAATCCCCTATCCATCAGACCTCCGATTTCCTTCCTCACCAATCCCTTATGCATCACACCTCCGATTTCATTTACCGCCAATCCCCTATCCATCACACCTCCTATTTCCTCCACCACCAATCCCCTATACATCACAACTCCTGTTTCCTTTACCTCCAATCCCCTATCAGTCACACCTCCGGTTTTCGTTACCACCAATCCCCTATCCATGACACCTCCGATTTCCATTACGACCAGTCCCTATCCATCACACCTCCGGTTTCCTTTACCACCGATCCCCTATCCATCACACCTCCGATTTCCTTTACCACCAAACTCATATCCATCACACCTCCGATTTCCTTTACCTCCAATCCCCTATCCATTACTCCTCCGGTTTCCTTTACCACCAATGCCCTATCCATCACACATCCAGTTTCCTTGACTACCAATTCCCCATCCATCACACCCTAGGTTTCCTTTACCACCAAACCCCTATACATCACATCTCCGGTTTCCTTTAACACCAATCCCCAATCCATCACACCTCCGGTTATCTTTACAAACAATCCCCAATCCATCACAACTCCGTTTTCCTTTACCACCTATCCCCTATCCATCACACCTCCGGTTTATTTTACCACCAATCCCCTATCAATCACACCTCCGGTTTCCTTTACCACCAATCCCCTATCCATCACACCTCTGATTTCCTCCACCACCAATCCGCTATCCATCACACCTCCGATTTCCTTTACCACCAATTCCCTATCCATCACACCTCCTGTTTCCTTTACAACCAATCCCCTATCCATCACACCTCCGATTTCCTTTACCACCGATCCCCTATCCATCACACCTCCGGTTTCCTTTACCACCAAACTCCTATCCGTTACACCTCTGGTTTCATTTACCACCAATACCCTATCCGTCACACCTCCGGTTTCCGTTACCACCAATCCCCTATCCATGACACCTCCGATTTCCATTACGACCAGTCCCTATCCATCACACCTCCGATTTCCTTTACCACCATTCCCCTATCCATCACATCTCCGATTTTTTTACCACCAATCCCGTATCCATTGCACCTCTGGATTCTTCCACAACCGACCCCTATCCATCACACCTGCGGTTTCCTTTACCACCAAACCCGTATCCATCACACCTCCGATTTACTCCACCACCAAATCCCTTTCCATCACACCTCCGGTTTCCTTTATCACCTATCCCCTATACATCATATTCCGGTTTCCTTTACCACCAGTCCCCTATCCATCACACCTCCGGTTTCTTCCACCACTAATCCCCTATCCATCACTCCTCGGATTTCCTTTACCACCAATTCCATATCCATCACACCTCCTGTTTCCTTTACCTCCAATACCCTAACCATCACATCTCCGGTTTCGTCCACCACCAATCCCCTATCCATCACACCTCCGGTTTCCTCCACCAACAATCCCCTATCCATCACACCTCCGATTTCCTCCACCACCAATCCCCTATCCATCCCACCTCCGGTTTCCTTTATCACCAATCCAATATTCATCACACCTCCGATTTCCATTACCACCAATCCTCTATCCATCAGACCACCGATTTCCTTCCTCACCAATCCCTTATGCATCACACCTCCGATTTCATTTACCGCCAATCCCCTATCCATCACACCTCCTATTTCCTCCACCACCAATCCCCTATACATCACACCTCCTGTTTCCTTTACCTCCGATCCCCTATCCATCACACCTCCGATTTCCTTTTCCACCAAACTCCTATCCATCACACCTCCGATTTCCTTTACCTCCAATCCCCTATCCATTACTCCTCCGATTTCCTATACCACCCATCCCCTATCCATCACAACTCCGGTTTCCTTTACCACCGATCCCCTATCCATCACACCTCCGATTTCCTCCACTACCAATCCCCTATCCATCACACCTCCTATTTCCTCCACCACCAATCCCCTATACATCACAACTCCTGTTTCCTTTACCTCCAATCCCCTATCAGTCACACCTCCGGTTTTCGTTACCACCAATCCCCTATCCATCACACCTCCGGTTTCCTTTACCACCGATCCCCTATCCATCACACCTCCGATTTCCTTTACCACCAAACTCATATCCATCACACCTCCGATTTCCTTTACCTCCAATCCCCTATCCATTACTCCTCCGGTTTCCTTTACCACCAATGCCCTATCCATCACACATCCAGTTTCCTTTACTACCAATTCCCCATCCGTCACACCCTAGGTTTCCTTTACCACCAAACCCCTATACATCACATCTCCGGTTTCCTTTAACACCAATCCCCAATCCATCACACCTCCGGTTATCTTTACAAACAATCCCCAATCCATCACAACTCCGTTTTCCTTTACCACCTATCCCCTATCCATCACACCTCCGGTTTATTTTACCACCAATCCCCTATCAATCACACCTCCGGTTTCCTTTACCACCAATCCCCTATCCATCACACCTCTGATTTCCTCCACCACCAATCCGCTATCCATCACACCTCCGGTTTCGTCCACCACCAATCCCCTATCCATCACACCTCCGGTTTCCTCCACCAACAATCCCCTATCCATCACACCTCCGATTTCCTCCACCACCAATCCCCTATCCATCCCACCTCCGGTTTCCTTTATCACCAATCCAATATTCATCACACCTCCGATTTCCATTACCACCAATCCTCTATCCATCAGACCACCGATTTCCTTCCTCACCAATCCCTTATGCATCACACCTCCGATTTCATTTACCGCCAATCCCCTATCCATCACACCTCCTATTTCCTCCACCACCAATCCCCTATACATCACACCTCCTGTTTCCTTTACCTCCAATCCCCTATGCATCACACCTCCGATTTCCTTTACCACCAATCCCCTATCAGTCACACCTCCGGTTTTCGTTACCACCAATCCCCTATCCATGACACCTCCGGTTTCCTTTACCACCGATCCCCTATCCATCACACCTCCGATTTCCTTTACCACCAAACTCATATCCATCACACCTCCGATTTCCTTTACCTCCAATCCCCTATCCATTACTCCTCCGATTTCCTTTACCACCCATCCCCTATCCATCACAACTCCGGTTTCCTTTACCACCAATGCCCTATCCATCACACATCCAGTTTCCTTTACTACCAATTCCCCATCCATCACACCCTAGGTTTCCTTTACCACCAAACCCCTATACATCACGTCTCCGGTTTCCTTTAACACCAATCCCCAATCCATCACACCTCCGGTTATCTTTACAAACAATCCCCAATCCATCACAACTCCGTTTTCCTTTACCACCTATCCCCTATCCATCACACCTCCTATTTCCTCCACCACTAATCCCCTATCCATCACTCCTCCGATTTCCTTTTCCTCCAAACTCCTATACATCACACCTCCGGTTTCCTTTACCGCCAATCCCCTTTCCATCACACCTCCTATTTCCTCGACCACTAATCCCCTATCCATCACACCTCCGGTTTCCTTTTCCACCAATCCCCTATCAATGACGCCTCTGGTTTCCTTTACCACCAATCTCCTATCCATGACACCTCCGATTTCCCTTACCACCAGTCCCCTATCCATCACACCTCCGGTTTACTTTACCACCAATTACCTATCCATCACACCTCCGGTTTCCTTTACATCCAATCCCCTATCCATCAGCCCTCTGGTTTCCTTTACCACCAATCCCGTATCCATCAAACCTGTGGTTTCTTACACCACCAAACCCGAATCCATCACACCTCCGATTTACTCCACCACCAAATCACTTTCCATCACACCCCCGGTTTCCCGTATCACCTATCCCCTATACATCATATTCCGGTATCCTTTACCACCAGTCCCCTATACATCACACCTCTGGTTTCTTCCACCACCAATCCCCTATACATCACACCTCCACTTTTCTTTACCACCAATCCAATATTCATCACACCTCCGATTTCCATTACCACCAATCCCCTATCCATCAGACCTCCGATTTCCTTCCTCACCAATCCCTTATGCATCACACCTCCGATTTCATTTACAGCCAATCCCCTATCCATCACACCTCCTATTTCCTCCACCACCAATCCCCTATACATCACACCTCCTGTTTCCTTTACCTCCAATCCCCTATCAGTCACACCTCCGGTTTTCGTACCACCAATCCCCTATCCATGACACCTCCGATTTCCATTACGACCAGTCCCTATCCATCACACCTCCGGTTTCCTTTACCACCGATCCCCTATCCATCACACCTCCGATTTCCTTTACCACCAAACTCATATCCATCACACCTCCGATTTCCTTTACCTCCAATCCCCTATCCATTACTCCTCCGATTTCCTTTACCACCCATCCCCTATCCATCACAACTCCGGTTTCCTTTACATCCAATCCCCTATCCATCAGCCCTCTGGTTTCCTTTACCACCAATCCCGTATCCATCAAACCTGTGGTTTCTTACACCACCAAACCCGAATCCATCACACCTCCGATTTACTCCACCACCAAATCACTTTCCATCACACCTCCGGTTTCCCTTATCACCTATCCCCTATACATCATATTCCGGTATCCTTTACCACCAGTCCCCTATACATCACACCTCTGGTTTCTTCCACCACCAATCCCCTATCCATCACACCTCCACTTTCCTTTACCACCAATCCAATATTCATCACACCTCCGATTTCCATTACCACCAATCCCCTATCCATCAGACCTCCGATTTCCTTCCTCACCAATCCCTTATGCATCACACCTCCGATTTCATTTACCGCCAATCCCCTATCCATCACACCTCCTATTTCCTCCACCACCAATCCCCTATACATCACAACTCCTGTTTCCTTTACCTCCAATCCCCTATCAGTCACACCTCCGGTTTTCGTTACCACCAATCCCCTATCCATGACACCTCCGATTTCCATTACGACCAGTCCCTATCCATCACACCTCCGGTTTCCTTTACCACCGATCCCCTATCCATCACACCTCCGATTTCCTTTACCACCAAACTCATATCCATCACACCTCCGATTTCCTTTACCTCCAATCCCCTATCCATTACTCCTCCGGTTTCCTTTACCACCAATGCCCTATCCATCACACATCCAGTTTCCTTGACTACCAATTCCCCATCCATCACACCCTAGGTTTCCTTTACCACCAAACCCCTATACATCACATCTCCGGTTTCCTTTAACACCAATCCCCAATCCATCACACCTCCGGTTATCTTTACAAACAATCCCCAATCCATCACAACTCCGTTTTCCTTTACCACCTATCCCCTATCCATCACACCTCCGGTTTATTTTACCACCAATCCCCTATCAATCACACCTCCGGTTTCCTTTACCACCAATCCCCTATCCATCACACCTCTGATTTCCTCCACCACCAATCCGCTATCCATCACACCTCCGATTTCCTTTACCACCAATTCCCTATCCATCACACCTCCTGTTTCCTTTACAACCAATCCCCTATCCATCACACCTCCGATTTCCTTTACCACCGATCCCCTATCCATCACACCTCCGGTTTCCTTTACCACCAAACTCCTATCCGTTACACCTCTGGTTTCATTTACCACCAATACCCTATCCGTCACACCTCCGGTTTCCGTTACCACCAATCCCCTATCCATGACACCTCCGATTTCCATTACGACCAGTCCCTATCCATCACACCTCCGATTTCCTTTACCACCATTCCCCTATCCATCACATCTCCGATTTTTTTACCACCAATCCCGTATCCATTGCACCTCTGGATTCTTCCACAACCGACCCCTATCCATCACACCTGCGGTTTCCTTTACCACCAAACCCGTATCCATCACACCTCCGATTTACTCCACCACCAAATCCCTTTCCATCACACCTCCGGTTTCCTTTATCACCTATCCCCTATACATCATATTCCGGTTTCCTTTACCACCAGTCCCCTATCCATCACACCTCCGGTTTCTTCCACCACTAATCCCCTATCCATCACTCCTCGGATTTCCTTTACCACCAATTCCATATCCATCACACCTCCTGTTTCCTTTACCTCCAATACCCTAACCATCACATCTCCGGTTTCGTCCACCACCAATCCCCTATCCATCACACCTCCGGTTTCCTCCACCAACAATCCCCTATCCATCACACCTCCGATTTCCTCCACCACCAATCCCCTATCCATCCCACCTCCGGTTTCCTTTATCACCAATCCAATATTCATCACACCTCCGATTTCCATTACCACCAATCCTCTATCCATCAGACCACCGATTTCCTTCCTCACCAATCCCTTATGCATCACACCTCCGATTTCATTTACCGCCAATCCCCTATCCATCACACCTCCTATTTCCTCCACCACCAATCCCCTATACATCACACCTCCTGTTTCCTTTACCTCCGATCCCCTATCCATCACACCTCCGATTTCCTTTTCCACCAAACTCCTATCCATCACACCTCCGATTTCCTTTACCTCCAATCCCCTATCCATTACTCCTCCGATTTCCTATACCACCCATCCCCTATCCATCACAACTCCGGTTTCCTTTACCACCGATCCCCTATCCATCACACCTCCGATTTCCTCCACTACCAATCCCCTATCCATCACACCTCCTATTTCCTCCACCACCAATCCCCCATCCATCACAACTCCGATTTCCTTTACCAGCAATCCAATATTCATCACACCTCCGGTTTCCTTTACCACCAATCCCCTATCCATCACAGCTCCGATTTCCTCCACCAGCAATCCCCTATCCATCACACCTCCGGTTTCCTCCACCACCAATCCCCAATCCAACACACCTCCGATTTCCTCCACCAACAATCCACTATCCATCACACCTACGATTTCATTTACCACCAGTCCCCTATCCATCACACCTCCGGTTTTCTTTTCCTCCAATCCCCTATCCATCACACCTCCGATTTCCTCCAACACCAATCCCCTTTCCATAACACCTCCTGTTTCCTCCACAACTAATCCCCTATCCATCACACCTTCGGTTTCCTTTACCACCAATCCCCTTTCCATCACTCCTCTGATTTTCTCCACCACCAATCTGCTATCCATCACACCTCCGATTTCTTTCACCACCAATCCCCTATCCATGACACCTCTGATTTCCATTACGACCAGTCCCTATCCATCACACCTCCGGTTTCCTTTACCACTGATCCCCTATCCATCAATCCTCCGGTTTCCTTTACCACAAATCCCCTATCCATCACACCTCCGATTTCCTTTACCTCCAATCCCCTATCCATTACTCCTCCGATTTCCTATACCACCCATCCCCTATCCATCACAACTCCGGTTTCCTTTACCACCAATGCCCTATCCATCACACATCCAGTTTCCTTTACTACCAATCCCCTATCCATCACCCCTCCGATTTCCTTTACCCCCAATCCCCATCCATCAAACCTCCGATTTCCTTTACCACCAATCCACTATCCATCACACCTCCGGTGACCTTTACCTCCAGTCCCCTATCCATCACACCTCCGATTTCTTTACCACCAATCCCGTATCCATAAAACCTCTGGTTTCTTCCACCACCAATCCTCTATCCATCACACCTGCGGTTTTCATTACAACCAATCCCCTATCCATCACACCTCCTATTTCCTTTACCACCAATCCCCTATCCATCACACCTCCAATTTCCTTTACCACGAATCCCCTATCCATCACACCTCCTATTTCCTCCACCACTAATCCCCTATCCATCACTCCTCCGATTTCCTTTTCCTCCAAACTCCTATACATCACACCTCCGGTTTCCTTTACCGCCAATCCCCTTTCCATCACACCTCCTATTTCCTCGACCACTAATCCCCTATCCATCACACCTCCGGTTTCCTTTTCCACCAATCCCCTATCAATGACGCCTCTGGTTTCCTTTACCACCAATCTCCTATCCATGACACCTCCGATTTCCCTTACCACCAGTCCCCTATCCATCACACCTCCGGTTTACTTTACCACCAATTACCTATCCATCACACCTCCGGTTTCCTTTACATCCAATCCCCTATCCATCAGCCCTCTGGTTTCCTTTACCACCAATCCCGTATCCATCAAACCTGTGGTTTCTTACACCACCAAACCCGAATCCATCACACCTCCGATTTACTCCACCACCAAATCACTTTCCATCACACCTCCGGTTTCCCGTATCACCTATCCCCTATACATCATATTCCGGTATCCTTTACCACCAGTCCCCTATACATCACACCTCTGGTTTCTTCCACCACCAATCCCCTATACATCACACCTCCACTTTTCTTTACCACCAATCCAATATTCATCACACCTCCGATTTCCATTACCACCAATCCCCTATCCATCAGACCTCCGATTTCCTTCCTCACCAATCCCTTATGCATCACACCTCCGATTTCATTTACAGCCAATCCCCTATCCATCACACCTCCTATTTCCTCCACCACCAATCCCCTATACATCACACCTCCTGTTTCCTTTACCTCCAATCCCCTATCAGTCACACCTCCGGTTTTCGTTACCACCAATCCCCTATCCATGACACCTCCGATTTCCATTACGACCAGTCCCTATCCATCACACCTCCGGTTTCCTTTACCACCGATCCCCTATCCATCACACCTCCGATTTCCTTTACCACCAAACTCATATCCATCACACCTCCGATTTCCTTTACCTCCAATCCCCTATCCATTACTCCTCCGATTTCCTTTACCACCCATCCCCTATCCATCACAACTCCGGTTTCCTTTACATCCAATCCCCTATCCATCAGCCCTCTGGTTTCCTTTACCACCAATCCCGTATCCATCAAACCTGTGGTTTCTTACACCACCAAACCCGAATCCATCACACCTCCGATTTACTCCACCACCAAATCACTTTCCATCACACCTCCGGTTTCCCTTATCACCTATCCCCTATACATCATATTCCGGTATCCTTTACCACCAGTCCCCTATACATCACACCTCTGGTTTCTTCCACCACCAATCCCCTATCCATCACACCTCCACTTTCCTTTACCACCAATCCAATATTCATCACACCTCCGATTTCCATTACCACCAATCCCCTATCCATCAGACCTCCGATTTCCTTCCTCACCAATCCCTTATGCATCACACCTCCGATTTCATTTACCGCCAATCCCCTATCCATCACACCTCCTATTTCCTCCACCACCAATCCCCTATACATCACAACTCCTGTTTCCTTTACCTCCAATCCCCTATCAGTCACACCTCCGGTTTTCGTTACCACCAATCCCCTATCCATCACACCTCCGGTTTCCTTTACCACCGATCCCCTATCCATCACACCTCCGATTTCCATTACGACCAGTCCCTATCCATCACACCTCCGGTTTCCTTTACCACCGATCCCCTATCCATCACACCTCCGATTTCCTTTACCACCAAACTCATATCCATCACACCTCCGATTTCCTTTACCTCCAATCCCCTATCCATTACTCCTCCGATTTCCTTTACCACCCATCCCCTATCCATCACAACTCCGGTTTCCTTTACATCCAATCCCCTATCCATCAGCCCTCTGGTTTCCTTTACCACCAATCCCGTATCCATCAAACCTGTGGTTTCTTACACCACCAAACCCGAATCCATCACACCTCCGATTTACTCCACCACCAAATCACTTTCCATCACACCTCCGGTTTCCCTTATCACCTATCCCCTATACATCATATTCCGGTATCCTTTACCACCAGTCCCCTATACATCACACCTCTGGTTTCTTCCACCACCAATCCCCTATCCATCACACCTCCACTTTCCTTTACCACCAATCCAATATTCATCACACCTCCGATTTCCATTACCACCAATCCCCTATCCATCAGACCTCCGATTTCCTTCCTCACCAATCCCTTATGCATCACACCTCCGATTTCATTTACCGCCAATCCCCTATCCATCACACCTCCTATTTCCTCCACCACCAATCCCCTATACATCACAACTCCTGTTTCCTTTACCTCCAATCCCCTATCAGTCACACCTCCGGTTTTCGTTACCACCAATCCCCTATCCATCACACCTCCGGTTTCCTTTACCACCGATCCCCTATCCATCACACCTCCGATTTCCATTACGACCAGTCCCTATCCATCACACCTCCGGTTTCCTTTACCACCGATCCCCTATCCATCACACCTCCGATTTCCTTTACCACCAAACTCATATCCATCACACCTCCGATTTCCTTTACCTCCAATCCCCTATCCATTACTCCTCCGATTTCCTTTACCACCCATCCCCTATCCATCACAACTCCGGTTTCCTTTACATCCAATCCCCTATCCATCAGCCCTCTGGTTTCCTTTACCACCAATCCCGTATCCATCAAACCTGTGGTTTCTTACACCACCAAACCCGAATCCATCACACCTCCGATTTACTCCACCACCAAATCACTTTCCATCACACCTCCGGTTTCCCTTATCACCTATCCCCTATACATCATATTCCGGTATCCTTTACCACCAGTCCCCTATACATCACACCTCTGGTTTCTTCCACCACCAATCCCCTATCCATCACACCTCCACTTTCCTTTACCACCAATCCAATATTCATCACACCTCCGATTTCCATTACCACCAATCCCCTATCCATCAGACCTCCGATTTCCTTCCTCACCAATCCCTTATGCATCACACCTCCGATTTCATTTACCGCCAATCCCCTATCCATCACACCTCCTATTTCCTCCACCACCAATCCCCTATACATCACAACTCCTGTTTCCTTTACCTCCAATCCCCTATCAGTCACACCTCCGGTTTTCGTTACCACCAATCCCCTATCCATGACACCTCCGATTTCCATTACGACCAGTCCCTATCCATCACACCTCCGGTTTCCTTTACCACCGATCCCCTATCCATCACACCTCCGATTTCCTTTACCACCAAACTCATATCCATCACACCTCCGATTTCCTTTACCTCCAATCCCCTATCCATTACTCCTCCGGTTTCCTTTACCACCAATGCCCTATCCATCACACATCCAGTTTCCTTGACTACCAATTCCCCATCCATCACACCCTAGGTTTCCTTTACCACCAAACCCCTATACATCACATCTCCGGTTTCCTTTAACACCAATCCCCAATCCATCACACCTCCGGTTATCTTTACAAACAATCCCCAATCCATCACAACTCCGTTTTCCTTTACCACCTATCCCCTATCCATCACACCTCCGGTTTATTTTACCACCAATCCCCTATCAATCACACCTCCGGTTTCCTTTACCACCAATCCCCTATCCATCACACCTCTGATTTCCTCCACCACCAATCCGCTATCCATCACACCTCCGATTTCCTTTACCACCAATTCCCTATCCATCACACCTCCTGTTTCCTTTACAACCAATCCCCTATCCATCACACCTCCGATTTCCTTTACCACCGATCCCCTATCCATCACACCTCCGGTTTCCTTTACCACCAAACTCCTATCCGTTACACCTCTGGTTTCATTTACCACCAATACCCTATCCGTCACACCTCCGGTTTCCGTTACCACCAATCCCCTATCCATGACACCTCCGATTTCCATTACGACCAGTCCCTATCCATCACACCTCCGATTTCCTTTACCACCATTCCCCTATCCATCACATCTCCGATTTTTTTACCACCAATCCCGTATCCATTGCACCTCTGGATTCTTCCACAACCGACCCCTATCCATCACACCTGCGGTTTCCTTTACCACCAAACCCGTATCCATCACACCTCCGATTTACTCCACCACCAAATCCCTTTCCATCACACCTCCGGTTTCCTTTATCACCTATCCCCTATACATCATATTCCGGTTTCCTTTACCACCAGTCCCCTATCCATCACACCTCCGGTTTCTTCCACCACTAATCCCCTATCCATCACTCCTCGGATTTCCTTTACCACCAATTCCATATCCATCACACCTCCTGTTTCCTTTACCTCCAATACCCTAACCATCACATCTCCGGTTTCGTCCACCACCAATCCCCTATCCATCACACCTCCGGTTTCCTCCACCAACAATCCCCTATCCATCACACCTCCGATTTCCTCCACCACCAATCCCCTATCCATCCCACCTCCGGTTTCCTTTATCACCAATCCAATATTCATCACACCTCCGATTTCCATTACCACCAATCCTCTATCCATCAGACCACCGATTTCCTTCCTCACCAATCCCTTATGCATCACACCTCCGATTTCATTTACCGCCAATCCCCTATCCATCACACCTCCTATTTCCTCCACCACCAATCCCCTATACATCACACCTCCTGTTTCCTTTACCTCCGATCCCCTATCCATCACACCTCCGATTTCCTTTTCCACCAAACTCCTATCCATCACACCTCCGATTTCCTTTACCTCCAATCCCCTATCCATTACTCCTCCGATTTCCTATACCACCCATCCCCTATCCATCACAACTCCGGTTTCCTTTACCACCGATCCCCTATCCATCACACCTCCGATTTCCTCCACTACCAATCCCCTATCCATCACACCTCCTATTTCCTCCACCACCAATCCCCCATCCATCACAACTCCGATTTCCTTTACCAGCAATCCAATATTCATCACACCTCCGGTTTCCTTTACCACCAATCCCCTATCCATCACAGCTCCGATTTCCTCCACCAGCAATCCCCTATCCATCACACCTCCGGTTTCCTCCACCACCAATCCCCAATCCAACACACCTCCGATTTCCTCCACCAACAATCCACTATCCATCACACCTACGATTTCATTTACCACCAGTCCCCTATCCATCACACCTCCGGTTTTCTTTTCCTCCAATCCCCTATCCATCACACCTCCGATTTCCTCCAACACCAATCCCCTTTCCATAACACCTCCTGTTTCCTCCACAACTAATCCCCTATCCATCACACCTTCGGTTTCCTTTACCACCAATCCCCTTTCCATCACTCCTCTGATTTTCTCCACCACCAATCTGCTATCCATCACACCTCCGATTTCTTTCACCACCAATCCCCTATCCATGACACCTCTGATTTCCATTACGACCAGTCCCTATCCATCACACCTCCGGTTTCCTTTACCACTGATCCCCTATCCATCAATCCTCCGGTTTCCTTTACCACAAATCCCCTATCCATCACACCTCCGATTTCCTTTACCTCCAATCCCCTATCCATTACTCCTCCGATTTCCTATACCACCCATCCCCTATCCATCACAACTCCGGTTTCCTTTACCACCAATGCCCTATCCATCACACATCCAGTTTCCTTTACTACCAATCCCCTATCCATCACCCCTCCGATTTCCTTTACCCCCAATCCCCATCCATCAAACCTCCGATTTCCTTTACCACCAATCCACTATCCATCACACCTCCGGTGACCTTTACCTCCAGTCCCCTATCCATCACACCTCCGATTTCTTTACCACCAATCCCGTATCCATAAAACCTCTGGTTTCTTCCACCACCAATCCTCTATCCATCACACCTGCGGTTTTCATTACAACCAATCCCCTATCCATCACACCTCCTATTTCCTTTACCACCAATCCCCTATCCATCACACCTCCTATTTCCTTTACCACAAATCCCCTATCCATCACGACTCTGGTTTTCATTACAACCAATCCCCTATCCATCACGCCTCTGGTTTCCTTTACCAACAATCCCCTATCTCTCACACCTCCGATTTCCTGTAACACCAATCACCTATCCATCACACCTCCGATTTCCTTTACCACCAAACACCTATCCATCACACCTCCAATTTCCTTTACCACCAATCCCCTTTCCAACACGCCTTCGGTTTCCTTTACCACCAATCCCCTATCCATCAGACCTCTGGTTTCCCTTACCACCAATCCCCTATCCATCAGACCTCTGGTTTCCCTTACCACAAATCCCGTATCCATGACACCTCTGATTTCCTTTACCACCAATCCACTATCCATCACAGCTCCGGTGTCCTTTACCACCAATCCCTTGTCCATCACACCTCCGATTTCCTTTACCTCCAGTCCCCTATCCATCACACCTCCGATTTCTTTACCAACAATCCCCTATCTATCACGCCTCCGATTTCCTCCACCACCAATCCTCTATCCATCGCACCTCCGATATCCTTTACAACCAATCTCCTCTCTATGACACATCCGATATCCCTTACCACCAATCCCCTATCCATCACACCTCCGATATCCTTTACAACCAATCTCCTATCCATGACACATCCGATATCCCTTACCACCAGTCCCCTATCCATCACACCTCTGGATTCTTTACCACGAATCCCGAATCCAGCAAACCTCTGGTTTCTTCCACAACCAATCCCCTGTCCATCACACCACCGGTTTCCTTTACCACCAATCCCCTATCCATCACACCTCCGGTTTCCTTTACCACCAATCCCCTATCCATCCCACCTCCGGTTTCCTTTACCACCAATCCCCTAACCATCACACATCCGGTTTCCTTTACTACCAAACCCGTATCCATCACACCTCCGATTTCCTCCACCACCAAATCCCCTATCCATTACACATCTGGTTTCCTTTATCACCTATCCCCTATCCATCAAACCTGCGGTTTTCTTTTCAACCAATCCCCTATCAATCAGATCTCTGGTTTCCTTTACAACCAATCCCCGATCCATCACACCTCCAGTTTCCTTTACCACCAATCCCCTATCCATCACACCTCCGGTTTCCTTTACTGCCAATCCACTATCCATCACACCTCCTATTTCCTCCACCACTAATCCCCTATCCATCACTCCTCCGATTTCCTTTTCCTCCAAACTCCTATACATCACACCTCCGATTTCCTCCACCGCCAATCCCCTATCCATCACACCTCCGGTTTCGTCCACCACCAATCCCCTATCCATCACACCTCCAATTTCCTTTACCACGAATCCCCTATCCATCACACCTCCGATTTCCTCCACCACCAATCCCCTATCCATCCCACCTCCGATTTCCTTTACCTCCAATGCCCTATCCATCACACCTCCTATTTCCTTTACCACCAATCCCCTATCCTAACACAGCTCCGATTTCCTTTACTACCAAACCCCTATCCATCACACCTCCGATTTCCTCCAGCACCATATCCCCTATCCATCACACATCTGGTTTCCTTTATCACCTATCCCCTATCCATCAAACCTGCGGTTTTCTTTACAACCAATCCCCTATCAATCAGATCTCTGGTTTCCTTTACCACCAATCCCCGATCCATCACACCTCCGATTTCCTCCACCGCCAATCCCCTATCCATCACACCTCCGGTTTCCTCCACCACCAATCCCCTATCCATCACACCTCCGATTTCTTTTACCACCAATCCCCTATCCATCACTCCTCTGATTTCATTTACCACCAATCCCCTATCCATTTCACCTCCGGTTTCCTCCACCACCAATCCCCTTTCCATCACACCTCCGGTTTCCTTTACCACCAATCCGCTATACATCACACCTCCGGTTTCCTCCACCACGAATCCCCTATACATCACACCTCCGGTTTCCTCCACCACCAATCCTCTATCCATCACACCTCCGGTTTCCTCCACCACCAATCCCCTATCCATCATATTCCAGTTTCCTTTACCACCAATCCCCTATCCATCACACCTCTGGTTTCCTTTACCACCAATCCACTATACATCACACCTCCGGTTTCCTCCACCACGAATCCCCTATACATCACACCTCCAGTTTCCTCCACCACCAATCCTCTATCCATCACACCTCCGGTTTCCTCCACCACCAATCCCCTATCCATCACACCTCCGATTTCCTCCACCACGAATCCCCTATATATCACTGCTCTGTTTTCTCCACCACCTTTCCTCTATCCCATCTTCTAGTACCCTTTGTTTCATTTACCACCAAACTGTTCCCCATCACACCTCCAGTTTTTTCTACCACCAATCCTCTTTCGCGTCATACTGCCAATTTCCTCCCATGTATTAAAGACATGTATGGTAGGTAAGTTGCCGTTGTTGAGAATGAGGATTCGAATTAATGGACCGCGAATGGCAGCACAGATTAATTTTGCCGAATGGTCTATTTCTATTATGTGTGTCTCTCTCTGATCTCTTTTTGTCATTCTATACAACTCCTTTGGACCAATGTATCTGAGCTGACCAATATTAATCCTATGTTTGTGCAGACCATTGTGCCTACCTGAACTAACCACACTCAACTGCATTGATTCCATATTCTGCTATGCCTGTCCAGTAGTAGCAGCGCCCTACATGGTGTTCCTTTCTCTCCAAGCAGCTCATTCTGACTCTGCTGAGTCACGCATTGGGAGACAGTCCAGGAAATCCAAATGTATATATATTAAATAGTTATGTAAATTCATAGTGCTAAAAAAAAGAAGTGTTGAGGTACGGTCCATGGGTTGAACGTCCATTCGGAAATCTGAAGGCAGAGGGGAAGAAGCTGTTCCTGAATTGTCGAGTATGTGCCTTCAGGCTTCAGTACCTTTTTCCTGATGGTAGCTATGAGAAGAGGGCTAATGTGGGTCCTTAATGATGGAGACCACCTTTTTATAGTATCAATCCTTGAAGGTGTTCTGTATACTATGGAGGCTATTGCCCATGATGGGGCTGAATAATTTTACTTACTTTGATCCTGTGCAGTAGCCCTCACATTTCAGACGGCGATGCAGCCAGTCAGGATGCTCTCCATGGTACATTTGTAGAAATTTGTGAGTGTTTTTGGTGACATACCAAATCTCCTCAAACTCCTGCTGAAGTATAGCTGCTCTCTCGCCTTCTTTATAGCTGTGTCAATACATTGGATCCAGGTTAGGTCCTCAGAGATATTGACCAGGGACTTGAAGTTGTTCATTCTCCCCACTTCTGATCCCCCTATGAGGTCTGGAGTGTGCTTGCTTGTCTTACTCTTTCTGAGGTCCACAATCAGTTCTTTGGTCTTACTGACATTGAGTGCAAGGATGTTGCTGTGACACCACTCAACTAGCTGGGATATCTCAATCTGCATACAATGGTTGTATTGCCAGCAAATTTATAGTTGGCATTTGAGCTGTGCCTGGCCACACAGTCATGGGTATAGAGAGAGTAGAGCAGTGGGCTAAGCACGCATCCCTGAGGTGTGCCAGCGTTGATTGTCAGCAAGCTGGAGATGTTATTTCCAGTCCACACAGATTATGGTTTTCCAGTTAGGAATTCAAGGATCCAGCTACAGAGGGAGATACAGGGAACAATGTTCTGGAGCTTTTCAATCGGAACTGTAGGAACGATGGTGTTAAATGCTGAGCTGTATCCTGACAGAGGTATTTGTATTGTCCAGGTGATCCAAGCCCATGTGGAGAGCCAATGAGTTCATGTCCGTGATAGACTATTGTGGTGATAGGCAAATTGCAGTGTGTCCAGGTCCTTGCTGAGGCAGGAGTTGATTCCAGCCATAATCTGGAGGTGAATCAGCCTAATGTGAAGGTGGGTGGGAGTAGGGGATTGGAGACCAATGCATTATGTCTCATGGGACTGGTCTGAAGACCTTCTTGTCACCTGGATAAGTCTAAGCATCAGGGCATGTCCAGGTCTGAAATGTTGCCCTGGGCACCATGGTTCTCCCCATCACATCACAAAGACATACTGTAAGGTAATTGGATGCAGGAAATTACATCTTTGTATGAGTGAATGGTAAAAGAAGGTGCAGAGAACTTATGGGTGTGTGAGGGAGAAAACGTTGGGACACTGTGTTTAGAGTATCATGTGCAGTTCTGATCAGCAACAATAGGAAGGTTGTCATTTAACTGGAAAGGTTGCAGCAAAGATTCATTTTGATGTCACCCAGACTGGCAGGAGAGATTGGATCTGTTTTCCCTAGAGCAAAGGAGGTGGAAAGGTGACCTAATAGATGTTCATAAAATCATGAGGGGCTTAGATAAGATGGATGGTCAGTCTTTTCCCAGGGAGGGGGAGTTTAAAACTGGAGGTCATAAGTTTAAGGTGAGATGGGAAAGATTTAAAAGGGATGTGAAGGGAAACCCTTTCACATAGATGGTGGATGGTGGAAGGAACAAGTTGATGGAAAGAGCTGTAAAGGCAGGTATGGTTACAAAGCTTATGCTTAAAAAAGATTTTGGCAAGTAAGTGGATAGGAAAAGTTAGAGGGATATGACGCCATGGGACTTGCTCAGGGAGGCAACATAGTCAGTTGGGTTGAAGCAAAGCATCAGTTTCTGTGCTGAGTGACTCCAATCTCCACAACCAAGTTCTGGGAGAACAGGGGACTATAAAGATGAAAAAGGACTGTTGAGATTGCTCTGTTGGGAACTAGCATGGATTCAATGGGCTGATTGTCCTCCTGAATAAATAATTCACCTTGATAATGAATAATTTCACACCTTGGTCTGACCAGTACAGCTAGAGATTACTTAAAGGATACACCTCAATAAACTACCTTACTTCCTGGGCCACAATAAAAATC